>NW_015625046.1:16462-21874 GCF_001515625.1 Sinocyclocheilus rhinocerous
AATAATGATCTTTAAAAAAGCATCATATGACCCCTTTAATGGCTGTGTGTTGAGTTATTTTGAGGGGACAGCAAATTTACACTGTTATACAAGCTGAACACTCACTACTTTACATTGAAGAAATGACACTTTGCTACAGTGTTGTCACATGAAAAGGTATAATAAAATATTTACAAAAATGTGAGGGGTGTACTCACTTCTGTGAGATACTGTATATTGATTATATAATATAATTACTGCAACACACTTCAATATATACTAATTATAGTCATGTTAGGATGAAATAGAACTCCTTAACTCAATACAGAGTAAGTGCTTTTTACGTAACGTGTGGTTTCAGTTGTTCCTATTATGAAATTTTAGGTGAATCGTGATTAGTTCTTAAAAATCGTTCATTTCACACATAAATTTGTGCGTAAGCATGCTTACTGAATGAGACCCACATTTTTTATGGCTGATCAAATGAATCGGCCAGCGGTCAACTGAATTGCCGTAACTATCAACTCTGCAACAGATATTAATATCCAAAGTATAGTGAAAACACTATTTTTAGCATGGTAACGATCAGCAGTTTAAGACATTAACTTATAAGCACAAAACACAAGATATTTCTCTTTTAATATATATACGACTTTATTGGACACAGTATCTAAAGACTTATCTCCTCATGATGGTAGAGGAGCACCAGATATATAGAAAGCTCGCAAACACACTGAAAGAACAGTCAAAGAACACAAAAAGCAAGTGTTATGTGACATATGTTATGTGTGTACATATGAACTATTGAACAAATACATTCCAAAGCAGGATCTGGAGATTCCCCACACGGCCATCAAGAGGTCGTAAAATTGACTAACTCCAACAACACAACTCCTTGTCTGGATCGACTTCCTGTCACACTCTGTGTTAGGGATCTAAAACAGTGATACATTTTAACTCAATCAACTAAGGAGAAAACTCCCTCTGTTTGGAACCAGTGAAGCAACAGATGGTCAGTGTTAACTCATGACCAGCTACGCATAAACTGATAAATCGAAGAGACAGGAAAGACAGATTTACATCTGACACGATTGAGCCGGGAGGATCCATACAGCGTGACTTTCTTGACCTCAGGACATTTGCACATCTCTTGCCCTGCAAATTCCAAAATGCACTCTCTCTATCTCCAACAAAGGAACACATGAACTCATGCAGATGATTTTAAAAGACAATCAGTTATTACCATTGCTACTAGAGCAAATATATTCACAAGTAGTGCGTTTATGTCTCTTATATGTTTTGTGTAACCTGTAAAGATTAGTAGCCTATATGTTTTTATACCCCTGTTAGTAGATAAAGTTATTAACTGTACCATGTGTATGCAAGATACCTGAAATTTGATGTTGAATGAAAGCTTGTTTTATTTCCAGAAAAGTGACATGAATGAAAGTTAGGTACGATGCACAGTGTTTGTATTACAATACTTTATAGCAGTGATTAACAAAATCTCACAGAGATGTTCCCCACGTGATAGATGGAGCATTGTGTTAATTTATATACGAAGAATAGTAATACGGGGCGTGGCCCCGCCCTGCAGCAACATCTGATTGGAACACCGCTGCGTGGGACGGACTTAAGCGGCTCGCTTAAAAAACAGTGACTGGAGCAATTCGTTGCTCTTGCCCCCTTTCGCCTTCCATTTGACTGCGCTCTCACTTGCACTCCCTCACAGTACCATTACAAGATTGGGTCATCCAGAACTTCTAACACACCGTTGAAGCTTTGTGACCCTGCAGAAATTTTCAAAGTCTTTGCGCTTCACAACTCAGACCCCTCAGAAGAACTTCTAGCGCGTCACGCTGCGTAACCAAGCAACCACCAACCTGAAGCTCCATCCGACAAGAAACAATCCATTCACCATCGAGTGTTTTCCCAGAAATGTCATCCAAACGACCAATCGGCAACCAACCAGTGACGGGATTCCCTCTGCCAGAAAAAGAGACCCCGCCCTCAGCAGGAACGCAAGTATCAGACAAGATGATCTTCTCTCGCTGAAACTGGTGCTAAATCTTCTTAAGCAGCTAAAAGATAAATCTCTGCTTTTGCGATTTTCTCAGGTTGCAATTTTAAGAACTAGTAGCAAATACTAGACTTTTGGGACTCATCAGACTCATTCTCTCAACTGTATGTGCTTTTAGTAGTGTAGTTTCATGTATCTTAGAGTAGCTCAAATAAATTCTTGTTTCAGTCCAAAGAGCAGTGTCTTGTTATGTGTTTATAAAGCTAGTCTAATGCCCAGATCTCGTTTACAGAGCTCACAGTTAACCCTCTGGGGTCTGAGGGTGTTTTGGGGCCCTGGAGAAGTTTTGACATGCCCTGACATTTTTGCTTTTTTCAGTATTTTAAAAACATATTAAAGTATATATTAAATATTAGTTCACCCAAAAATGAAAATTAGCCCATATTTTACTCACCCTCAAAGCATCCTAGGTGTATATGACTTTCTTCTTTCAGACGAATCCAATTAAAGTTATATTTAAAAATTGTCCTTGCTCTTCCAAGCGTTAGAATGGGAGTAGGCGGGTGTTTTTGTTCAACAGTCCACAACTAGTACAATAAAGCGCATCCATTCATAATAAAACGTGCATTACACGGCTCCCGGGGGTGAATAAAGGCCTCCTGTAGCGAATCAGTGCCTTTTTGTAAGAAAAATATCCATATTTAAAATGTTATACTTTTTTCTCACGTACACATCGCGCACAAGCGTGACGATTAGTGACGAACGCAGAAGCGCGGAGGAGAGAGAACAAAACAAAAAGCCAGTCACAAATTAGAAGCACAAAACAAGGATTTGTAAAGAAAAATGTAGGAGGATTTCGATATAAGCCAAGAGGAGACTGGTTTTCCTTTGCTAAAGTAAGGAAACTTTGCTTCCTTTGCTCCTGTAAACAAACTCGCGAGGGCACATGCGTGAGACGCATACGTCCTACGTCATTCGCCAGAACGGCCTCCGCGTACGACAGTCAACAGAAGTGAGAAAAAAGTATTTAACATTTTAAATATGGTTCCTTTTCTTACAAAAATGCATCGATATCTACATGAGGCCTTTATTCACCCCGCAGAGCCGTGTGAGGCACGTTTTATTGTGGATGCGCGCACTTTATTTTAGTACTTGTGGACTGTTGAACAAAAACACTCGCTTACTCCCATTCAAGCGCTTGGAAGAGCAAGGAACATTTTTAAGACTTTTAAGAATCGGATGTGGTTGAGTTTTTGCTTCAAAATGACGTGAAAATTATCCTGTTCACTCATTCACAGAAAACAATATATTGATTTAACATTTGTACAAATATGTTTTGTGATAGAATGCCCTTATGTGAGGGAGTAACAATGGCCATGAATATTTAATGATTCACACCTGAGAGACAAAGGGCCTCCCATAATGGGCCATCAATATGAATGTGACTGAGGCAGGTAAGAAAGAGTGTGAGGAGAGTAAAATAATGTGGGTTTTGGATTATTTGTATTTGTATTATTATTATTTGTATTTTATTTACAACAGTATAATAAAAATATACACAGTGAAGGTCAAGGACACATGATTGAACATACTGATCTGAACACTGAGCCTTGAACAGTAACACACCATAGACTCTAATAACATTCATAGTGTTAACACTCGTACTACTTTTATACGACCGCATTAGAGATAATGAGTTGAGATGGGAAAAACTGACATTGCGTTTGTTTCATAAGAATTACTTTATCAGAGAATACTTGCTTACTTACTTACTAATGACTTCATTTTAAAGCAGACATTTCAAGCTTTCTATACATATATTTTATATTTATACTTAGCTCTTGTTCTATCCAGGCTGGACTATTGCAATGCTCTCTTGGCAGGTCTTCCAGCCACTTCTATCAAACCTCTACAATTAATCCAAAATGCCGCTTCAAGATTAATCTTTAATGAGCCGAAAAGAACGCAAAGAATGTCACACCTCTGTTCATCAATTTGCACTGGCTACCAGTAGCTGCTCGCATTAAATTCAAGGCATTAATGTTTGCCTACAAAACCACCACTGGCTCTGCACCCATTTACCTAAATTCATTACTTCAGAGTTATGTGTCCTCTAGAAGCTTGCGTTCTGCAAGTGAACGGCGTATTATTGTGCCATCTTAAAGAGGCACAAAATCACTTTCACAGACTTTTTCATTAACTGTTCCCTCCTGTGGAATGACCTGTCCAAATCAATCAGAGCGGCGGAGTCCTTAACCATCTTCAAGAAACGACTAAAAACACATCTGTTCCACCTTTATTTGACCCTCTAACTCGAACACTTTCTATTCTATTTTAATTCTACTTTACATGTCTTTGAGGCGAGTATTTGTGGAGATTCAGGTTGTTTTATTTACGTGTCTGTGAAGAGAGGTGAGAGACGGCAGAGAGCGCACCCTGCATATTTCCTTTATTTTACAAAAGCGCATTGTTTTGTTGTTATTATGACTATACACAAATAAAAGTAGACCCTTTGCAGTTTCACACGATACCTTATTCTTATCTGCATGATCAAAAATGGCGGAGTATTTTTTAGTTCCTTTCGCGGTCATCAAGAAAATACAAGACAAGGTGCGGGCTTCGACCCCAGAGGGTTAATAAAATATAACTAGCATGTATTATGACCTTTGGCCAAGGGAACAATATAAGTAACAAAATTGGTCAAATATACTGATTTTAATGTTTCGATAGACGAATAGTTAATAAAGTGTAAACTATTAATTTTAAATCTGTTTAATCAAGTTCATTCTGAGTCCTTTGGATTCAAAGTCCATTGAAATTTACCTAATTCCTTACACAAGCAAATTTTGTTTTTGTCACGAGTTAACTCGGCAGTTAAACACATCCCTACTGGTGTCCTGACCAATTAAACATTGTTTTAGCTCGGGGTGTGACTATGTTTCTCCTCCCAATACATGAATCAACATATTAGGCTTGTTCGACTTCATGCAGCACCTCAAGGATCGGCTGCTGCCTGACAAAGAAATTCTCTTTTGTAGTGTTGACTAGTCCAATCACACATTGGTGGGCGGAGTTAGTGTAAATAGCCTCAGCCAACAAGACGGGCTATTTGCACTTAGTGTAAATTCGATCCTAATGGCTCTATACAATTAAGAGGATATTGTTTTATTAATGACAGTTATCAAATGACTAATTTATGACATTTGCTTAGGTGGGTGCTGGGGTCTTATTTAACGGATTGCAACTAGGGATGTTCATTTCGGTTATTTTTCCTAACCGACAACCGACGCTCGTTAACCGATTATTGACCGTTAACCGACAAGATTATTTTAAATTCGAATTTAATTAAATTAGAAAGGATACGTGTTTATGACCCGTTAAAAAATACTAACATTTGTTTCCCGGGGATTAAT
>NW_015625046.1:23124-36742 GCF_001515625.1 Sinocyclocheilus rhinocerous
TGCTCAGTTTAAATATGTAGTAAAATCTGTGCCGTTAAGCGTTATCCCCGTACCGCGGTGAATAATGTTATGCAAACCATTTTGTTTTACGTTGATATTGGAACGTGAGTGAAGTAGGCTACATAATAAATAATATTTTGGCATTCAAATACATTGCGAATACGGAAACATTTGATTTTGTGTCGAATGAGAGACGCAACATTGGTTTCAGTTTCGTTTTAACCTAAATGAATTCGTTTTGGCTTGTCATTTATATTGCTATTGCTTCTTATATTTTTAATTCTTGTTCTTTTCTAAATACTGTTAATTGAAAGGATTTGTTGTGAAGTGAGGCTAGCTATGTTTACAGTGAAAATAGCCTAGCTATGTTTACAGTGTTTATTATAATGTTTGTAAACATTTCGTGTCGGCATTAGGCCTATTTCTGAATGAAATAATAAAATGCGACATGTTTTTTTTTCCTCTAAAAAAAATCAATTTTTTTTATACGCATAGCGTATTTCAACCATGCAGCAAACCTTTTTAAATATTTTGATAAATTACTGAAAAAAAAAAGACTTTTTAAACCGTTTAACTGATTGTATTAATCTGTCAAAATTCTTCACGGTCGGTTAAGGGTTAACCGGTTAAAATTAACATCCCTAATTGCAACACATATTCTTGTTAACACTTGTGAACATTACACACAGTGCACGTCTGATTAGAGCTAAGCCGGTCGGTGTGGTAGCCCAGGCTCACATAGTCAAAGGCCACTAGTGTTAAACCGGTGTGCGTGGTAGCCAAGGCTCACATAGTCATAGGCCACTAGTGTAAAGCCAGTGGGCGTGATAGCCAAGGCCAGAGGTCTCGTTAACCAAAAATGTTCCATCATTGACAGAATTTTTTTTAGCAGTGACAGAAAAATCTGAAGGCCGTCCGTCACTTTGACTGATTACACTGAGGGTGATCTATTGTAATTTATAACTGTAATTCCCAACCCTGTCCAGTGGCGAGTGCGCTCCAGTGTGGCAGCCGAGCGCGGGATCATCAGGTCCAGACACTTTTGCTATGTCTTTGATTACGCACAAGCGAGTAACCACTAGCAAAGCGAAAGAGATGATCAGTTTATGCTGCTGCTTCGCTTGATACGAGGTGACTACAGCGATCTAGCACGCCACATTAAAGAGTGCCAAAACTGTATTAATTGCTTGAATTTCCTAATAAAATGGACAAAATTTGAAATCTGAGACGGTTTCATATCAAAAGTAACAACGCACAAAGCTTAGCCTATTGTGATTTAATGGATGGGAGGCACACTATGAATCGATATTGGTTCATAAAAATGAGAATTTATTAAAATTGAGAAATCTTTTTTTTTTTTTACCCATTTTGTTGTTTTTAGTGGCCTCCACTGTCACTGTGGGTGTGGTGTTGAACATGAAAAGTGACGCAGTCTCTGTTCATCTGTTCTCTTCATAAATAAATAAATGCATACGCCTATATGCTCGTCCTGTAGGTTCATTATTAAAAATGAAGATGTGAACAAAAATAAGAGCAATTAAATGTGTTATTAAAATATGAACATTAATCTTCATGTCTGTGGACACATGTATGTGCACTTATATCCTTATACTCAGCAACATGCACATATTGGCTTGTATTGTCCCCTTCTACAGGGGTTGGACAATGAAACTGAAACACTGGCCAATGTAGTGTTGGAGGTTTCATAGCTATATTTGCGCAGCCTGGTGGCCAGTCTTCACTGATTGCACATTCCACCAGTAAGAGCAGAGTGTCAAGGTTGAATTAGCTGAGCAATAGCACAGCTGTACATAAAATATTGCAATGCACACAACATAATGGGAGACATATCAGAGTTCAAAAGAGGACAAATTGTTGGTGCGCGTCTCGCTGGCGCATCTGTGACCAGGACAGCAAGTCTTTGTGGTGTATCGAGAGCCACGGTATCCAGGGTGATGTCAGCATACCACCATGAAGGATGAACCACATCCAACAGGAGTAACTGTCGACGCAAGAGGAAGCTGTCTGAAAGGGATGTCCGGGTGCTAACCCGGATTGTATCCAAAAAACATAAAACCACAGCTGCCCAACTCACTGCAGAATTAAATGTGCACCTCAACTCTCCTGTTTCCACCAAAACTGTTCATCGGGCGCTCCACAGGGTCAATATACATGGCCGGGCTGCTATAGCCAAATCTTTGGTTTCAATGGTGCCAGCAGCGGAAATCTTGGGCTTTGGACAATGTGAAACATTGGTGTGGCATATCAAGATGGTCTGCGGTTGTGAGGCCGGTTGGATGTACTGCCAAATTCTCTGAAACGCCTTTGGAGACGGCTTACGGTAGAGAAATGAACATTCAATTCACGGGCAACAGCTCTGGTGGACATTCCTGCAGTCCGCGCCGGTGAAGATGGGACTTTTATTCAAACAAAATAGCTGGTGATGGTTCTGTGGCGGCCGACTAATACACTTCTAAATGTAAGTATCGTGTAATTTACTCAAATAGCTAGCAAAACAAACATTAAGTCAGGGGTCTTAAAAATGTGACGTTAAACTAACAATACCACTGCACAGATTAATTTGTTAGGTGGTCTGAGGCATAAGTTCTTAGATGTTGGGTTTTAATATTACACAAATTAATTATTTTGTTCAGACGTCTGTATTATTTTTCCTAATTTAATGTGTGTCATGTCGTAATAACAAATGTCCCAACTTGTAAGTTCTGCAGAGCTGGACATTTTAGTAAAGATCAAATAAACGAGTTCAATGAATGAAAACCAACCTGTTTGTTCCTCAGTATCTTCATGTTTGACTCTGAATGCTTCTTCAATCTTCACGTCTTCACTCTCCTCTTTAATAAACACCATCTTTGTTTGTTCCTCAGTATCTTCATGTTTGAATGTTTCTTCAATCTTCATGTCTTCACTCTCCACTTTAATAAATGCCATCTTTATAATAGTGTGTCACGTGGATCTGTAAGAGATGAATCACAGATTCCTTAAGTTCTTAAGTTAAGATCTCAGTCGCTTCAGCAGGAGTTTTTCTGTGAGTTTGGACAATTTGTTCTGTTTAAGATGAGAATAATTAACAGAAAGAAAAATAAGTGCAAACTAAATCTGAGTGCGTCTCAATCAGCTCCCTAGTTCAGTAGTCAGCACAGTGTTAAGGGAGTCAGTCAGAGTGATAGATAATGGACTTAAATGGGCATTAAAAACACTCAAACTAGTGCTACAAATTAATTACAAATTAAAGAGACGCTTCATTTTTAGGAATTTATTGTTTACAGTTAGTATTGATTTGTAGATTACATTTAATATATTTCACTTTCATGAAATAATTTGCAGTTGGTTTGTAAAATTTGTCATGACACATGTTTGAGTCTGTTGTTCTTGCTGTATTAACTCTGTTTTGAGCAGCAGTGTCTCCTCAGCGCGCGCTGATTCGAATCACTGAATCATTTTGCGAATCATTTGGTTCAATTGAGAAAAGTTTGGAAAAGCTCAGTTTCTCCATCAGCTGCCTCCCAATTCGTAGGCTACATCCTTCGAAGGCCTCATTTGTAGGCCGATTGCGTCACCGCGGCGCAACGAAGGCTGTCGTAATTCGAACGCGACTTCAAATGACACTTTTTCCAAAAGGTACATCTGGAAAAAGGGGGGTCGTCTTATAATCAGGGTCGTCTTATATTCGGGCCAATACAGTAAATCCTTTACTGGGGACAAAAACTCTGCCAGTGTGGCTCGGAGGTACATTTGTAATATTTCCACTAGGACCTCTTGTGTACACAACAATTAGCCCTCACCCTATATAAAGCCCACAACAATAAGACAAGAAGTAGATAAGGCTACTTAATAAAACTTTCACTTGTATTTTTATTTTATTTATTTATTCTTTGTAATGCTGTCATGCAAGATATGTCCACAAAGGTTTTAGGCAAACTTGATGATCCAGAAATATGATTTCTGGAGTATTTTGTATGCATGTCATATTTTCTAACCTTAAGATTGCAGCCCTGTCTTAATATTTTTCATAAGTCTTTCCTTTTTCTCTTCTTTTAGGTCAGTTCTGGAGAAAATGGGGCTGCTGGGAAACTTAAAAATGAAATGAATGAAGTTGTTCCGTACATTTATTTTGTCATTTAAATAATTTGTGAGTGAAGCAAAGTAATTTCTATGCATTATTTTAGTTTTTGTATTATAAGTTGAAACTTGTAAATAAAAGACAAGTAGTAGTTCCGGAAATTGTTTCTTTTTGCAAAGCAAGTTTGTAAATGACAATAATTTGTAAATTACAGAAATTCTATACTTTTTTTTGCATCTAAATTGAGATTTGTAAATGAAAATAAATTGTTCTATACTGAAAGTACTTTTTTACAACTTTAATTACAAAATAACTTTAATTCATCTCCAGTGTTTGAGTGCATATTTCCACTGTCCAGCACTGGGACGTTCAGGTTTGTCCTGCAGTACAGGGGTCTGGTCTGATTTAGGGAAAGAAGGAAAGGACTAATTGTGTAGAGCTATGAAGTAATTGGTGGAACAAATACTGAGTTACTTTAGTAAAGTGCTTTCAGTAACTACTAATAGTGCATTGAGGAAAAACTGCATGCATTTAAAACCTTAAGTAAAAGTATTATCTTGCATACTGTAATGTACTTAAGGTATGAAGAGTAAAAATAAAGGTATGATATGATGGTCTGGCATTAATATTACTGCTGCACTACTGTGTATGTTGCATTTTATTTTTTATATCATTACCATATCCTAAGTCGAAACCCAATACTTACATTTAAAGTGTAATTCGGTCATTAAAAGTAAAAAACAAACAAACTAACAATTCAGGCTCCATTTTCAATTTCTTTAAAGGGGTCATATGATGCGATTTCAAGTTTTCCTTTCTCTTTGGAGTGTTACAAGCTGATTGTGCATAGATAAGATCCAAGCATCATATGACCCCTTTAAATAAAATCTCAGAATGGCAGCTCTCTTCTCGCACCCTTGCTACGCCGGACACCTGGTGACGCAATCAGGAAATCCTGCGAAGGCCAGACTCTTTTTTTTTTTTTATTATTATTATTATTTTATTTTTTTTATTCAATGCTTTGGACACTAACACAGAAAGGCATTCATAACTGGGAGATTTATAAATAATGACTGAGATTACACTCAATTTTCGTTCGCACTCTGTACATCATATAACAAAATAAATGTAAAAATAAAATAAAAACACTGAGGAAGAAAAAAAATTAAATAAAGACAAAGTAGAAGTAGGGGAGTAGGAGGTTTTCACAGTATGACACCAAAGTCCTCTAATAAAGTATACAAAAATCTTGCTTTGGGACTTCTCATCCCTCTTAACGTCTCCAAATACAATACAAATTCCTCTTTAAACACCACTAATTGTGGGGGAGTTTTGAAAAATGTACTTTTATGAATGTAAAATTTCAGCAAAAGCAGCAAATTATTTATTACATAGGATATCTTTTTATCCTTAAATAAACCAAACTTAATTTCCCATGAAAGGATCAGTTTTACAGGTAATCTTTGGTGTATACAACAGAATGCAACATTACAGAATGTTTAGTACCTAATTACACCGTAGGCTAGACTCTGAGCGTCCTTCGTAGGGCGCTTCGTAGGACGCTGCGAATTGGGACACAGCTATCATCTCTTTATTATAAACTGATTCACGCTATATGCAGCGAAATGAGACGCACCTTTTCTGTGCCTCATAAGTGGATGCAAAACAACTAATTCATTTCACAGTTATTGTGAAAACAGCAAGATAGACTGAACCCTTTAAACACTTAAAAACACGAACCTTTCTTCATCCGAATCCCAACAGATGCAGGAGCGCAGCCGTATGACGGCATACCACGAAACCAAAATAAAAGTCCCGTTTACACTCTGCTCCCTAAAATCACTAACGTGCAGAAAAGTACACACGAATAATACAATAGACGAGAACAGAGTTTATTTCTTGGCAAAACTGATATTTAAGTGTTGCCCAATATCAGGAACTAAGACAAAACTGCAATGTTTGGATGCAGAATTTATAATCTGGTTGGTCAGAGTCCACTTCAGTCTTTGCCAGTGTCTCATAAACATAAAGCTTTTAGAAAATTACAACCTTACTGGTAATGTTGTTATGCTGGTTGTTTTCTTCATGTAGTCGAATAGACATATCAGTTAAATCCACAAAGGTGCATAAAGTGAGCTTATTCACCACTAGTTAAGTCCACCTTTTGTATGCCCTTCTGTGTGTATCACAATTATAGTACTTGTTTACTACTGGCAACTAGTCTTTGGAGCGAAACCATTTAAATGTAAAAATTGAAAATAAAAACATAACTAAGTGTTTTAAACTATATTTTAAATAGCCTCATCATAAGCTGTTTATATACTGACACTATTGGTGTAGTGAAGAGTGACTCCAAGTAGTCTATATACTGTACAACTTGATTACTTAATCATATGAATTCAATTCAAACTTATACTAATAGTTTTGCACAATGTTTTCACGCATTTTGTTGCATGCAATGCTTTATTACAGCATGCATTTGTGATTGCACTTAACTCAAAGCATAACAACACAACACACAGTGGGTAACAACACAGTCGTTGTTGTGTTTTCTCCTCTCTTTTCTTCCTCTTCCATTCTGCAGCCCACTTTATCTTTAATTTTCGAAACTGCAGTGAGAAATAGAGTTTTGTGTGACCCTTTTCTGTTCCTGTTCAGATGAGCAGGAGAAATAGTGCAGCATGGAGTGATATTTTTTTTTACACCTATGTGTGTTAATGTTGCTAGTGTGTATTATTTTTAATGAAATGATGACCGAGTCTCGTTCTGCTTGACTGTAAACAACACTTCTTTTATTACACTTCTGCCCTCACATATCAACGTGACTTACTTTTGCCACCTACTAGAGGCTATATACAGGAACTGCATAACATATATAATACTCGTGATGAATCTATATTCAAACAGCTTGAATATTACATCCCCTTTCTTTGAAAACTTTGACATTTTGTGGCAGAGAACACAACATTGCAACTCAGCAATTCTTTTAGTTAACATACCAATGCAACAATCAGTATACAAATCTAAACAAGCCATAACTATATCAATGGTTGCAACAACTGGCATGACAACTTTGTTTTTGTTTTTTTTCTTAGGGCAGCGATCCGCCTACACCCTTTACAATTATAGATCAAGGTCGACTCTGGGTTTCACTTCACGTCCTGATCTGGTAACATAACGTGGAGTAGCAGTATTATTCGTGTCTGTCTTCTTAGGGTGATCCAATGGGACTGTGTGTAGAGTGCTCGAAGACATTCTGGACTCGGCATTGACAGGCTGTGCTTTATCTTGCAGAAGGTGATGACGATTTTTCAGAAAACTTGGCCTTCTGCAGTGCACACGTGGTAGGACCTGAAGGTGTCAGCAGGGTTTATGACTACAGCAGGCTTCCAGCTCCCTGAATCCTGAATTCGGACATGGTCTCCGGTCTGTAGTGGTGTGAGCAGTTTTGCTGACCTGTTGAAACACTTTTCTTGGTACTGTTGCCTTTGTTCACGTCTAGCATGAACATCTTTTCCACAGACAGTTTTGGGCTGTAGCTGTCGGTTGGTGGTGGGGATAATGGAGCTCAATCTTCTACTCATCAGCAGTTGGGCTGGTGATCTGAAACCATCCACTGGGGTATTCCAGTACTCCAGCAGGCTGATGTAGGGGTCTTTCTTGTCTGCTTTCACTTTGTCCATTAGTGATTTTGCAATCTGCAATTTTGCCTTCTCACTCAGCCTATTACTGTGGGTAATGTGGGCTACTTGTGATATGCAAAACTCTCAAAATCTTTTGAGCTGAATTGAGGCCCATTGTCTGCGATAACCTTTTCAGGGATCCCAGGTGCTGCAAATATTTTCTTTAGTTTCAGGATCACTGCAGCAGCTGTGGTGCTCTTGAGCTTCCCCAAGTCAAGATATCTGAAGTGACGACGTGAAGTGACGTGACATGTGGCCAAGTATGGTGACCCGTACTTGGAATTAGTGCTCTGCATTTAACCCATCCAAAGTGCACATAGTAATCTGCTGTAGTAATCTACCACCACTATGTAGTCATCATTATTCCAAGTGAATAAATCAGTACCTACAGTCTGCCATGACCGGTTTGGGATAGGATGGGAAATGAGAGGTCCTTTTGCGTTTGACATATGACGCTCAAGGCAAATGGAACATTGTTCAACCATGCTAGCAATCTGTTTGGACTTCCCCGGCCCAACTAGCACGCTGTTTGGATTTTTCAATTCCAGTCCCATGTGGCCTGAATGAATGCGTTTAAGCATCTCTTCTCTCAGCAGCATAGGAATTACGATCTTTTCTCCCTTGAAAACCATCCCGTCCATCTCAGATAATTCATCCCTGTGGTTCCAGTACTCTGGGATGGCTGTAGGACATCTCTTTCTCTCATTAGGCCAACCTTCTTTAATCACTTTCCTTAATGTGGACATCTTTCTGTGTTTCCTCTCGGGTACTGCTGAGTTTCGCATCACTGACTGGGAGAGCACGGAGTCCGGTAATGGACTTGCACATGCATCCCTTCACTGAAGTTGTCATCCAGGCAAAACATCGATTTTCTTGACCGTGTATCTGCAACTGGAATATTCTTGCCAGGAACATGCACGATGGTGAAGCTGTACTTTTGCAATTGCAGGATCATTCTCTGCAGTCTTGGTGGGGCTGCAAACAATGGTTTTCTGATTATCGCTTCCAAGGGTTTATGATCGGATTCCACTGTTATGTGCCGCACATAAACGTACTGGTGAAATCTTTTGCAACCCCAGAGAATGGCAAGGAGCTCTTTATCGATCTGGGCATAATTTATTTCTGAGTCTGTGAGTGACTTTGATGCATATGCAAGTGGTTTGCCTTCCTGCAGCAACACCGCGCCTAAACCATATTTGGAGGCATCAACTTGCAGTGTGAGTTCTTAGCTTGTGTCAAAGAATGCCAGCACAGGGCCTGGTTCCCTGGTGATGATGTCCATCATCTTTTGAAATGCCGCATTATGTTGTTTGTCCCATATGAACTCACTGTCCTGCCAGTAGTTGTCTCAGAGGTGCATTAATATCTGAAAGGCTTGGTGCAAACTTAGAGAGATAATTGACCATGCCAAAAATTGTTTCAAGTTCAGCATGGTTCTTGGCTGGTGTCATTTCTTTAATGGCTGCCACTTTTTGAGGATCAGGTTTGATTCCCTCCTGAGTAAGGCGGTGGCCAAAATAGCTGACTTTGGGGACACAAATAGTACTTTTCTCAGGATTAAGGCGCACTCCCTTTTCTCAAGAACGTTCCAGCATGGTCCTGAGATTATGGTCATGTTCCTCCTTGGTCTTCTCATAGACCAAAATGTCATCCACAATGGCAACGACTCCAGGCAGACCTTCATAGATTTAGTCTATTTTCTGTTGAAAAATGTCCTGAGCTGAGACAATGCCAAAAGGTAGGTGACAAAATCTGTATCTGCCGAAGATTGTGTTGAATGTGGTAAGCTTCGAGGATTTTTCAGAGAGTTTGACTGCCCAGTATCCAGATCTAGTGTCCATTACGCTGAAGTAACGGGCTCCGGCCAGCTTTGAAGTGATGTCTTCTAGTGTAGGCAGAGGATAGTGTGGGCGCTTTATAGCCTTAAGATCCCGTGGATCCAGACATACTCTCAGTTTGCCAGTTTTCGGCTTCTCAACAACACACAGGGCGTTTACCCAATCAGTCAGCTCTGTCACTTTTTTAATGATGCCTTGGTCCTCCATAGAGTCAAGCTCTTCTTTTAGCTGGTCCCGTAGGGCAAAAGGAACTCTCCTTGGTGGATGCACGACTGGTGTGGCTGAGGGGTTGTTGTGGAACAAACAATGGTCTTCTCAAAGTTGTAAAATAAAACTCAAGAAACGGAGTTCCAGATGCCAAAATAAGACTTTATTGAACACAGCAACAAAGCCGAGATGACAGCCGCCGCATCTGAGTCTTTGTCTGTCTGGGCACCCATATTTATACCTCTCTTTCTTACCATAATTGGTAGTTCCGGTTTTTAATTGACTATGCCTGTCTGGTTTGCCACAATTTATTACTAGCCCACCTGGTCCATTTTTTAATGGTGGAACTTGGCCGAATCAACCATTTTTTTTTAAACTTTCATTCTGCCGCCTCCTATTGGTTGGCGGTGATCCCATGAGACATTCATCAAATCTGTTTACATTACGTTCCTGTCACACTCTGGAAATCACCCAAGGTTCATAGGGTTATTTAAGTTCACTGGTATAATCTACCAGTACTGCCCAATGGAAGGGCCCTCATACATACAATCTGTATTAAGACATCCACTATTAGAATAATTAAACATATTGATCAGTATATTGATTACTTTCATGACCATGCATCATAGTTTTAAGTAAGATAATACCATAATAAGTAAATAGCACAATATAAAGTAAAATAACACAATACTCATCAGCAGCTGGCCAACGATAGCAGCATACCACTATCTGTGGAAACCTCAATTGGCTCCTTTCAGACAAAAAAAAATAATTTTTTGAGCCAAATGTGTCGTATTATAGCTGGTTGGGGTGTGTCATTGTTGTTTACAACAAAAAGTTAAACACATGGCACTGCCCCTGTGCCAAAGTACGCCGTTCATGTCTACATAAATAAATTGCCAAATGGCATCTGTTTCAAACAGACCGTGAGCTTTTCCGAACTGTCTTCAGCAGAGAAGAATCACCACACCAAAAGGAACATACTCATTCAGAGAAGAGCAATGAAGAGCGATGACCATCCTTTGTATCCGCCACAAGATCTGGGACTGAAACAAATGGTGGAGTACATTCTACAGAAAAAGAAGATACCTGCTGTCCTACCAGACAATATACGCGTACCATCACCAGGAGAAGAATACCCAAAATATATTTTTCCAGATTAAACTATTTGTCAGGGATTCCCAGGTGTCGTCCCCCTCACTGACCTTATTTTGATTACAAAGAGGGCTAAAATACTTACCAGCTGGGGCATTACTGAAGGTAGGATGCTGTTATCAATATGGACATATGCAATGCAATTACACTGTCTTCTGATTTAATCATTGTTTTAAATTATAGATGTATCAACCTACTGTAAGCAGTGTCCACTTTGTGGAATGTTTTATCGTTACCAAGAGTGGAAAGACCAACTCCACAACTTTAACGACTACATCATGCTTGATGTACACTTATGCCTGACATTAAGAAGTCAGGTAAACTTAGGTCTATGTATGATTGTGGTCAGTAATAACAATACTTTTTAATGTCACCAAGTGTCTTGATGTATTGTACAAAAAAATCAAAACATTTTCCTGGGTCCATACTGCTGTAAGCAGAGCAGTTGAGGCTTTGCAAGATACAACAGCTGTAAAGTTTCCACCAGGAGACACAGTGATCCATGCATACTTGCACTTCAAGGCCCTTACCGATCACGACTACAATTTTTCCTGCATTACTTGTGGTGATCACCCCCTGTGGTGATCATGGACTTACACAAAAAAGGTGTTTTCCATTTATCAGGTATGCGATACTCCTTGCTTGGTAATTGCATTTACATTAACATTTGGCAGACACTTTAATCTAAAGCAACTTACATTGTATTTTTTATATGCTCATTGTAATTTGATTTTTTTAAAGTTTGATAATCTTGTCATAATACACTATTTATGCTCTACCTTAGTAAGTGACATTCAAGGTCATGTGGAGAATTTTAATGGGAAGGTCAACCTGGAAAAGTTTTGGGAGGCCTCGTCCAGCTATATGATTGGTCATGGATTTGTTGCAAGTATGATCACACTTTTTTCTTCATTATTGGAAAGATTGTAAAAATGTAAATGTAAATACAATGCTATTTTTTTTGTTTAGGTGGTAGACATAATCCATTTGCAGTATCCCCAACATATGAATTTTGGGCTCCTTGGATAGGCAAGGGCCCACGGTGCTCAGACTCTACTAAACACAGAGTTCGAAAAGATTCATGTCTCAAAGTCTGTATCTGAAATCTCAGAAATTACGCTTACAGAAGACAGACTCAGAGAAGAACTATTTAAACAAAAGGTAGGGTTTGTTAATTAAAAACACCCAACTGTGTTGTGTGTTTTTTTTATTAACTTGCTTATTATACTACATTTCTAAAATAATATATTTTTGTTGAATATTAAGGTTGAGGTCGTTAGAAAGTTGTGCAGAGAATGCGGTTTGGACTCTCATGGATCTCACAGTGACCTTCTTCTGAGGTTATCAAATGAAATGAAGTCCAGGCAAGCGTATGACAAAATCTTTGAGAAAATCTGGGGTGCCTCTGGTAAGCTTAAAGGGTTAGTTCACCCCAAAATTAAAATTAGCCCACAAATTACTCACCCTCAAGTCATCCTAGGAGTATCTGACTTTCTTCTTTCAGACGAATCCAGTCGGAGTCAAAATTGTCTTTGATTTTTCAAGCTGTTTAATGCCACTCAGCGGGTGTTGCATGCATTAGTCCAAAAGAAGTTAAATAAAAAGCAGAAGTACAAAACGAGGATTTGTAAAGAAGAATGTTGGAGGATTTCGATATAAACCAAGAGGAGACTGGTTTTCCTTTGCTAAAGTAAGGAAACTTTGCTTCCTTTCCTCCTGTTAACAAACGTTGGTTTTCACGAGACTCACCGGCGCATGCGCAACGCTGAAATCATACGTCATCAGCCCGGAGCTGCTTCCGTGTACAACTGTTGTTAGATTGTTTTTCTGAGAGAAAACTGGACAATGCATTATATTTTTTCGCCTTTTCTATGTGTAAAAACACCAAGGGAAGCAGGTCGCAGAGATGATGAGAAGACGCCGGATAGTAATGTCACCGATTAAACCCACTGCCTGTCACTCAATAAAAGAATCACATTGCTGCGTGTTTTTGAAAGTTTTGATTTTGTTTGGTTTAAAGCAAACAGGATGCGCTTTATGCCATCTCGGACAGTATGAAACATGCATACAGGCGCATCACTACTTCGGAGATGAAGAGTGTCGCCGACTTCATCTCTTAAGCCGAAAACAAAGAAAGTACTAGTTTATCAATAAATTATTAAAACGTTAATGCAGTCTCCTTGTGTAACGCGGTGACAGAGCCGTGAGACGTGCGGATCCAAGTGCAAAGCTTTATTAACAGACATGGTAGAGACAGGCCAATGGCAACAGGTATATACAGGGCAAGACACAAGAATATTCCTAGGGCTAGCGTGGGTATGATGGGAACTGTAGTCCGGGTGAAGTGCAACAGTGGTGTGGTGCAAGAGTCCATAGTAGTGGAAGGGTGACCTCTGGTGGCGAGCAGACGGAAGTTCATGGACCGGATTCGTGACACCTTGCTGGTTTTCCCTGACGCATTCATAATTATTATATCTACCGGTGCACTGTGGCAAGTTTTTTTTGTGTGTGTGTGTGCGCACTTGAAGGCAATTAAAGGCTCATTATTATGATTTATCAGAATCAGAAAAAATCAGAAAGAGCTTTATTGCCAAGTATGTTTGCACATACAAGGAATTTGTTATAGTGTCACAAGCTTCCAGTACACGGAGACA
>NW_015625046.1:37834-38813 GCF_001515625.1 Sinocyclocheilus rhinocerous
GACTCGATGACGGCTGAGTAGAACTGCTTCAGCAGCTCCTGTGGCAGGTTGAATTTCCTTAGCTGGCGAAGGAAGTACAACTTCTGCTGGGCCTTTTTAACTGATTATGATTTATATGGTTTCTTAATAAATGTGCGACTAATAGCCGACTAATGCTAGAAATGAACGACTACTAAGCGACCAGAAAAATCTTTAGTCGAGGGCAGCCCTATGCAGGATGTTTATAAAGAGTGGGCATCCACAACACACTGGGTCGGTTCTAAAGGTATACGTGGATTGCCCATGGATGTAAGGAACTTTATAATGATAACAGTTGCCCAGAAATTCCCTCATATGACCAGCAGTGACAGCAAGTGAGTCAAGGACAGAGTGAATGAGTTTATTCGCTCCCCGAGAAATACTGTTGCCCACCGACATCCACAATATTAAATATTGCTTTGATTAAATTGAACCAATTCTGTTTTAACATTTAAAGTTCTTCCTTTCTGTTCAATATAATGTTTTCTATTTTGTGAACTTATTTTAACATACGCCTATTTAATCTTAATTAATTTAATCTTTATTTTTAAGTGTAACCAATTGTGCTTTAATATTTAAAAACGTTTGCTTTATTACACTTCTGTTTTTAGTTTGTTATTCTGTTTTTGTATGGCTTTCTTTAAATTGAAGTTCTGTTTTCTCATTCTTGTCGAATATTTTTTTTAAATAAATGAAAGGGATAACAGACATATAACGTTTTGCTCAGTCTAAAAATGTGAGCTCGTGAACTTGTATATGATCATCTGTTTAGACATCAGCTATTTATTTATTTATTTATTTATTTATTTAAATTGCAAAAAAAAATCACTTTCCAACCAGTCTACCCTGCTTTTTCAACACTCTAAAAAATGTTTAACCCTTTAGGCGCCAGGTTTTTTTTTTTTGAAAAATGCTGGATTTTCACATCAAGATTTCAAAAGCTTGTGGTTTGAAAGGGTTT
>NW_015625046.1:39135-39923 GCF_001515625.1 Sinocyclocheilus rhinocerous
GAGAAGCGTGATTATTAGACGACCGATCGTCATTTCCAAAATGCAAATATTCCCCTTCAGTCAGAATCGGCGAATAACATTTGCAACACATCCTCACGGTACAACTTTTATTAGCCATTTGGTGATTTTCTCTCACAAATCTCACAGCTTACCCGCACGCTATAGATCTGAACTGCTTCCGCATCAATGACACGAAAGCTTACTTGCTCTGCTATTTCCTCAAACATTTTGAATAGGAAGGTCACGTAATTTTGGTCTAGAATCGAAGTACTACATGTCTGCCATCTAGTGGTAGGGAATACAAATGAGATATTACACCATATTAGGAACTACAGTCTATTTGATTAAGTATGACGTCTTGTCGCAATTTTGCGACTTTGGCGCTTAGAGGGTTAAACAACCCAATTTACTTTCGCTATAGTCAGTCTTCCACATATTCTGTAGCTTGTTGTGAGTGAAAACCATCAGTTCTGGTCACCGCAGAGCTAAACTGCACCTTACAGTATGTCTGCATTTTGAAACTAATGTTGTGAATAAGGTGTTGTTCTCTGCAGTCATTCAGAGATTGTCCGTAAAATTAATGGACAATGCCAAGGCAGAAAATGACCAGTACTTTTTATGGTGTACTCACACTAGGCACGGTTGCTTTGAACCGAGCCCGAGCACGATTATCCCCCCTCCCCACTCCCCCGCTGGCCTGCACTCACACTTGCACTAAACTTTCTGGGCCAGAGGACGCTTACGTCATGTGGGAGATAACGGAGAAAACCACTTTCGCTAATATTCTG
>NW_015625046.1:39944-43635 GCF_001515625.1 Sinocyclocheilus rhinocerous
AAATAATTTGCAGCTTTACTCGCAAACTACATTTCCTGTTCATCAATAAGGTAAGAACCAGAGCCATTATAAACCTAAATATACTTGATTGAATTAAATTAATTGAAAAGTGTAGTGTAGTAGTAGTAGTAATAGAATATGTTTGCGGTCGTAATGATGACAGTAGCGCACACAAAATAGTATCTGTTCCGTGCTCCGACGCGGTTAGCGCTCACACTGCATGCGTACCGCGCCCGAGCCCAACTGAACCGTGCCCTGGCCCACCTCTTCCAACCGGGCCAGGGACAGCTAAACGAACCGCGCTCGGGCACGGTTCAAAACGCCTAGTGTGAGTACACCCTTAGTTATCTCTCTCTCTCTTTTAAAAATTATTTCATTAATTTATTTATTCAATTTTTTACATTGTACATTGAAAATGGAGGACAATTCTATAAGCCCTGCGCATTACAAGCAGAAAAAAAGATATCAACACACAAGAAATGTGTTATTAATCATTCATTTTAGTTTAAACATGAGGATTCTAATTAGTTACCTTTAAGTTCCATTGTTTTTGTGAATAAAATTTTCATTTTACTCATTTCTTTTTTTGGGGGGTTAAATCCCCGAACGAATAAATCTGTGCTCTCACGTTTTTACTAATATGAAAGAACGATTTAATAAAAAGTGATTTTTAATTCAATTTCTTCAATTCATGGATCACATATTTTTTGCCGTGTCACAGCTGTTTAGTATAGCGGAATATGTGTCAAAAGTCAGATCGCAAGTATGCATTTAACCTGTTGGAATGCATCACTGAATTATTAAATTTAAGTGTCAAACCTTTTATCTATGACAGTAATGGTGACAAAATAAATATGCACAACTCAAATACTGGATAAATTAAGCACACTTCAAGCAATGTCATCACTAATATTTCTCTCCAACAGTAGTCAAATAGTTGAAACATTATGCATTTAGCCTATATGATGAAGTAGTCGAGATTTAATTTAATTAATGCTATGTTACTATTGTTATTAAATTATAAGTCATTTATTTCATTTTTTTAATCTTAATTCACAAATAAAAACACCACATTTCCACTTTATTGAGCTAACAGTGTCAACCATTCCTTTGCGCCACCTGGTGGTGATTTTGCAAACGAGTTTCATGTGACTGATTTGTATTTGCCGCTGCGGCATTGACACGGCAGTAGGCACGGCCGTAATAGGCATACTGGTTGACTACCTAATGTATTACATCAGTAAATTTGGGAGGCTGCAGACAAACGTGAGATGAAGTGGATTACTCGTGGAAAGAGTTTGTGTATTACATGACTTTCTGACGCCACGTGATGCACATGATGGTGACGTTGCAAATGTTGATTGGCCACATGAAGGAAGTTCAAGAAGCCTTTTGAACACATTATATATTAATATTGTATATTAAATAATAAGAGTATTTTCTATGTATGATGAGAACATTTAAAAGTGTATGAAAGATGGTTTTAATTGTACTACAAGTGGTAACTAAATACTTTTTTTTTTTTTTACAATGTATGTGAAAAGCACATTTTAGTTCATATTTGTGGTGTCCCAAAATAGCACAGTTGAGTGCACTCAAGTACGTGTATTTTACTGCACTTTTTTCACCTGGGTTCACACATGCATACAATAGTCACATCATAAATCTCCTCCTCCTGAACAACTTTATAAGTGTAAAAATATGCTGTTGACCTAGTGTACCCAAACGTTTAAACAAACTTAAAAAAAAATAATAGATAAGCTCATGTATCATATGATTCCTAACAAGCACGCAAAATTTTATGGAGATCGGGCAAAATTTGGCACTCTAAAAAGTAAAAATTAGTATATTCCTATTGCAAATGCCCTGAAATTACCATTATAACCACTAGATGGCAGCAGTAGGTAAGTATGTTGGAAAACAATGTTCCGCTAAATGAATACATTTATTTGTTACGACCCCGGCTTAGGGTCAGGGAGGTAACATAAATAAAGAGTACTGGGCCTGCCTTTTACCATTTCTGTGTTTTGTTTTTATTTTCTGTTTATACCAAATCTGTAAAAAAAAAAATTAGTTCTGAATCTCTTTCCACATCTAGGGCATGTGAACAGCTTTTCTCCAGTGTGAATTCTCATGTAGACTTCAAGGTCTCCCTTGTTAGTGAACCTTTTTTCCACATTGTTGGCAGTTGAAATATCTCTCTCCACTGTGAACACTCATGTGAACTTTGAGGTTTGTTGACAGGAACTCTTTCCACACTGTTGGCAGGTATAAGGCTCTTCTCCAGTATGAATCTCATGTGGTTTTTAGGGTCTCCTTTTTGATTTAAACTATTTCCACAGTTTGCAGGCGGAAGGCTTCTCTCCGGTGTGAACTGCAATGTGCCTGTTAAGGGTTCCTTTTTGAGTGAAACTTAGTCCACATTGAGGGCAGGTGTAAGGTTTCTCTCCAGTGTGAATTCTCTTGTGCCTTTTAAGGGTTCCTTTATTAACGAAACTTTTTCCACATTGTTGGCAGGTGTAAGGCTTCTCTCCAGTGTGAATTCTCTTGTGCCTTTTAAGGGTTCCTTTATTAACGAAACTTTTTCCACATTGTTGGCAGGTGTAAGGCTTCTCTCCAGTGTGAATTCTCTTGTGCCTTTTAAGGGTTCCTTTATTAACGAAACTTTTTCCACATTGTTGGCAGGTGTAAGGCTTCTCTCCAGTGTGAATTCTCAAATGTATTTCGAGGCTTGCTTTTTTGGTTAAACTTTTTCCACATTGTTGGCAGTTGAAATATCTCTCTCTAGAGTGACTACTCATATGGACTTTGAGGTTTCCTTGTTGACAGAAACTCTTTCCACACTGTTGGCAGGTATAAGGCTTATCTCCAGTATGAATTCTCATGTGGTTTTTAAGGCCTCCTTTTCGAATGAAACTATTTCCACACAGTTTGCAGGTGTAAGGCTTCTCTCCAGTGTGAATTCTCTTGTGCCTATTAAGGGTTGCTTTTTTAATGAAACTTTTTCCACATTGTTGGCAGGTGTAAGGCTTCTCTCCAGTGTGAATTCTCTTGTGCCTATTAAGGGTTGCTTTTTTAATGAAACTTTTTCCACATTGTTGGCAGGTGTAAGGCTTCTCTCCAGTGTGAATTCTCAAATGGATTTCAAGGCTTGCTTTTTTAGTGAAACTCTTTCTACACTGTTGGCAGATGAAATGACTTCTAGCTCCTGTGTTTTGAGCTCTCTTTTGTGAAGTCTGTTTAGTTTGTGAGCAACTAAACAAATTTTCTCCAGTGAAATCATTTTTCTCACACTGATCTTTGTCTTCCATTTCATTTAGTTTTTCGCTTTTCTTTTTCAGCAGCAACAGGCCTAAAGCAGAAAGAGACAAATACAAGTTAATCCCATTTTAATGGCACAAAGTAGGGCTGCAGCATTAAATCATAACATAAAATAGATTATTATCGATTATGAAAATCATCGACAACGATTCTCATTATCGATTAGTCGGGTCTGCCCTCAGTGCACGTCCAACTTCAGACGGTTGCGTCAAATTACAGCACTGAATTACCATTTCTATGGACAAAATGCATCTAAAAATAGTGGAGGAAACAGAATGAGATGCTGCGGGAGAGTTACGTGATCCAAGCTGCCCAAAACATGAGAATTCTTTATTTTAAGCTTTAAGCTAATGCATTAGCTTAATGGCTT
>NW_015625046.1:44460-45039 GCF_001515625.1 Sinocyclocheilus rhinocerous
AGAGTTACGTGATCCAAGCTGCCCAAAACATGAGAATTCTTTATTTTAAGCTTTAAGCTAATGCATTAGCGTAATGGCTTGCCCTGTCACCCAGCTAACCATTTTTGGTTCTCAGAACGTTCTGGGAATGTTAGTTCCCTTTCAAGGGAACTTTGAACTGCGTCCTCTAGGGGTCGCTATGGGGAACACCTTCAGTGTGACCAGTGTCTGAAGCATATATCTAAAAACGACAATAACATTGGCCGGCGACAGCCTATGACGTCACTACCGGTGCGACTATAGTATAAATAGGCACCGGAAGAACATGTCATCCTCTTCTTCGTCTTCACTGACCGTTTGTTTATGGTGTTAAGCTAAACACGACTAGGAGTGCATGTTTCTCGCCAGAGGCTTTGCTCTGATACCTGCAGTTTCACACGGCTCGCGTGCTTGTGTGTGTGTGTGTGTGGTGAAGAGCAAGCGCGTTCCGCTCTCGAGGGAGTTGGATGCGCTCTGCATTCATTGCTTATTTCTTGTGAGGGATAAGCATGAATTGAACACGCTCATTTCACAGGAGGCGGCTTGTGCTCATTGTGTGTG
>NW_015625046.1:45641-46723 GCF_001515625.1 Sinocyclocheilus rhinocerous
CTGAGGGGGATGTGAGTATTTCACCATTTACCCGAGTTTTGTAGATAGCATTTGCATGAGTGCGTTTGCCTCTCGCGGGAATAGCGATGCATTCGCAGCAGCAGTTTTCATTCGCGCTTGATTTCCAAGGTAATCTAGCGGTTGGGCGGAGCGTGTTTAGCTCCCGCGGGAGCTGAATGCATGCTGCGCGTTGCGTCGCGGTGAGAACATGGAAAGGACCTGACGGGACATTTCTCCATATCAGTAATTTCCTTTTGTTTATATAGGAAATGTATATTGTGGTTCTGTCTGCAGTTATTGGACAGATGGTTTATATCATGTCCTTCTCAGATAACCACATTATACTACACTCCGGCTTGAAATAAAAAAATTCTCGTCCCGCATCCACATTCCAGCATACTAGTTATGCCAACATCGAGGGGATGCATGAGAATGGTTATGAGAAGATGTCACCTGTTGAAGAGACGCTGACCTGCTATCTCTCCATTAGGGAGACATCTTCTCTTAAGGCACAGCAGCAGGTCAGGCTGCAGTCTCCTTGCACACCATGGTGGTGCGTCAGGCTTTTCAGGCTGATCTGCTGAAAGACCTGGATAAAGGCAGGGTCTCATTGGCAGAATGGCAGCCATGGTGGTTATGGAGAGACATCTGTGGGTGAGTCTGGTGGTTATCGGGTCGAAAGAGAAGGGCTTTCTTCTTGATGGTTTCCCCTTCTGAGCTTTTCGGCACTTCCGTCGAGACGGAGGTCGTGAGGTTTTTAGGAGGCCAAGATGTGCTCGGCGGCCTTTTAAATCCTTCATTCCACGAGGGTCCAGGCTTCGGACTTTGCCTGCAGCCTATATCATGAGCCTGAGTCATGCGTGGGAGCCACGGTTGGTGAGTACGATCCGTGTATCAAGATAGAGAGCATGAGACCGTGTCCAGCTGCACCAGTGGACTGTCTCTTATTGGGCCCTCCTTCTGGTCGAGCTAAGAAGTGCTCCCCTATCTGTGAGGGTTAGCTAAGAGTCGCTCTGTGGCAGTGACATCAGGTAGTTGGGCCGCTTGCTGCTTCCCTGATAAGCTGCCTCTATTCGGGTCAA
>NW_015625046.1:46733-47689 GCF_001515625.1 Sinocyclocheilus rhinocerous
GCACTTTCTAAAATCCACATGGTGGTAAGTGTGCATGCTAAGCACTCTGCGCACTTTCTTAAATCCTGTATGGTAAGGGTTACTCGTTGTTAGCCTCGTTCCCTTTCTCTGAGTCGGCTTAGGCCCCGGTACTCGCCTTGGGCTCCACTCGACTAGTGTGTCTCTGTTGATACACTTTTAAAGCATCGCTCCCCTCACTGTAGAGGATTATTTATGAGCATGGTGCTTCCTTACCAGCGTTCGTCTGCCTCCCTGATGCGCTGAGTTTTTGGCTAAGCTTGCAGTACGCATACTCCTCAGGATTTCTAATGAACATGCTGTAGGTCGAGCTCCCTCTCGGCTGAGAGCTGGGTGTTATGCTCCCTCAGCTAGGTAACTTACTGCTAGCCATTCCAGCATTATACCATGAGGATGAGTTGGTGCTTCTCAGACGTATTGTTCTTGGGATGCGCCATTTCCATCTATGGTCTGCTCCTTCAGAGTGCCACGAGGGCCCCTTAGAAAGGTATCTTTAAAATCCATGATATGGTAAGTGCGCACGCGAAGTTCCTGTGCACTTTCTAAAATCCACATTGTGGTAAGTTTGCACATTAAGCTTTTTGAGTTCTTTCTAAAATCCTGTATGGTAGGGGCTACGCACGGCGGCTTCATGCCCTTTCTTGAGTCGGTTAGGCCACGGTTCCACCTTTGGCACCACTCCACCTATGTATCCTCAGGATATCTACTTTAACAGGGTGTTGCAACTAGGGGTCTGTTGAGACAGTTCCTTCAGCAAGCTCATGCAGAGCAAGCGGTAGCCCCCTGGGTGACAGGCCAAGACCTAGTACGATTCTAGGCACTTGGTCGTATCCCCCTAAAGGAATCTATTCCTATTCCAAGCCTTGAGCTCTACCCCGGGCCCAGGAGTTCTGGCCCTAACAGGTAAGTTTTTGGGGTATGTAGCTCAGGCCTTTGGC
>NW_015625046.1:47957-58939 GCF_001515625.1 Sinocyclocheilus rhinocerous
ACCCCGGGCCCCGGAGTTCTGGCCCTAACAGGTAAGTTTTTTGGGGTATGTAGCTTAGGCCTTTGGCCGTAGGAGATAATGTCACTGACCGCTGTCTAACATCCCAGGGGCAACTCCCTTAAAGTTTGGCTAGAATTGGTACTTAGTGCTCGCCTGTGGTTTGGCATGCACTCCCCTCAGCATGGTGGCGTGTGTATACCGTTCCCCATAGCGACCCCTAGAAGACGCAGTTCCCGGAGTAGGGAACGAGACACTGCGTCCTCTAGGTTTCCTGACATGCTTCGGACGCAAGCTTCAGACGAAGAAGCGGATGACGTGTTCTTCCGGCGCCTATTTATACTAAAGTCGCACCGGTAGTGACGTCATAGGCTGTCGCCGGACAGTTTTTAGAAATATGCTTCAGACACCGGACTATGGTACACTATTAAGAACACTTTCATCATCCTCATGAATATGCTGGGTTTCTCTCATATCTAAAGGCTGCAACACACCAGTTTTTGTTCCGTGCTGAGTTATACAATCAAATCCTTTCATGATAACATACAGTATACACGCTGCTAATAATTTATTAATTGTGCAGTGTGAGATTCATTGGTAAATTTTGTTTTTTGGCCACACACACGTTGCAAAGTTTTGGGAATGACATCCGCATATTTATGCGGGATTTGCACTCGAAGTAGCAGTGATTGACATAGTGATAACCATTAGCAATAGATGGGACAAAATATGTGAAAATGTGCATTAAGGGTGCTTTCACACCTGTAGATCGATTGCTTTGTTCCGAAACAGGGATTAAAATTATTACAATGTTGCTTTTTATGCTTGGTGCGGTTCGCTTTCACACGGCAATGTTTCTAAACGGACCAAATTTGTTAATACAAGTCACGCGCGAGTAAACTGTTCTCTCATTGGTCAACATTTCACGGTTTATTTTCCGGAATTCTACTGAGCTGTCACTCACAGCTGTCATCTGTCAGGATGGAACGACAACAGCTTGGCGGGCTTATTGTTGTTTTTTTTTGTAGATGTCGTTATATTAATTTATCACTTTGAGCAGGAGTCCAGGATTCATCGGGAAAACATTTTTAAAATGCACCTACTAGGAAGAAGAGCAATAAGACGGCATTATAAAATGAAAAAGTGCGCTTTGATTTTGAATGGCGAAGACGTGCTCACCCACAGACATTTAACAAAACGTGAAAAAAAACAAAATGAAAGGGTATGAATACTTTTTGTAGGCACATACATATATATATATATATATATATAAACACTGGACCAATTGTGGAGGGCCGCTTGGACCAAAACAGCCAGGGCTGTTTGATGTTTTAGCCCTAGTACAGCCCTGTTCATCAGGATCAGTGTCCATGTGTTTCATTACCAGTTCTTGTTAGTATTGTGTATTTACCTTGGTATCTGTAGTTTCCGTAACCCCAAAATGCCACTCTATTTTCATTTTGTGTTATTTTGTACATTTTTAAATGACACTGGTGGCTCATACCAACTTACCAACTTTATTGTTACTAACTTTATTGTATTAAAAACTACTTTAATAGCCTCATCTTATACTGGTTATTCATTAGTATTTGTCATATTCTTACAACTTGTGCTAACTTGTCAAGTAAAGTGGGACAGTATGTGCGGGTCGTCCATTTTTGTGAATATTTATGGGTCACAGCTTAATCGCCCTGCAAAAATGTGGGTCCCATGGGCAGACCAGTTGAGAACCACTGCTTTAAAAATATTTATTTCTGTAGAGCTGGACATTTTAATAAGGATCAAATGAGTGAGTTCAGCTTTGAGAATGAAAACCAACCTGTTTGTTCCTCAGTATCTTCATGTTTGGCTCTGAATGTTTCTTCAATCTTCATGTCTTCACTCTCCTCTTTAATAAACGCCATCTTTGTTTGTTCCTCAGTATCTTCATGTTTGACTCTGAATGTTTCTTCAATCTTCATGTCTTCACTCTCCTCTTTAATAGACACCATCTTTATAACAGTGTGTCACGTGGTTCTCAGTTGAGATTTCTGTGTGTTTAAGATCAGAATAATTCACAGAAAGAAAAATAAACCCAGACTAAATCTCTGGGTGTGTCTCAATCAGCTCCCTAGTCTAGTAGTCAGTGCACTGGTGAGGGAGTAAGTCGAGTGAGAGTTAATGGACTTAAAAAAAACAACCAAAACTAGCACTCAGATTAATAAAATGACACAAATTATATAGTTTGTATTACACTTTTAGAGTGGCCTTTTATTGTGGCCAGCCTAAGGCACACCTGTGCAATAATCATGCTGTCTAATCAGCATCTTGATATGCCACACCTGTGAGGTGGATGGATTATCTCGGCAAAGGAGAAGTGCTCACTAACACAGATTTAGACAGATTTGTGAACAATATTGAGTTCAGCTCATGAAAAATGGGGGCAAAAACAAAAGTGTTGCGTTTATAATTTTGTTCAGTGTAAGTTTTCGATCTGGTATTCACTCATTTTAAGAATATGTTTAATAAATGACACTTTCATGAAAACAAAATGTCATTTTTGCATTTACACTGTTTTGAGCAGCAGGTGTGGTCAGCGTGCGGTGATTCGAGCGATTCAAATCACTGAATCATTTTGTGAAGCAATTGATTCAGTTGACTCGAAAAAGTTTCAAAAATCTCCATTATCTCATTACTACTTGCCAGTGACTGAATTTGTGTTTATGATAAACTGATTCATGACATAGGGAGAGAAATTAGACGCATGCACCTTTTGTATTACTCATATGTGTTTGCGCTTTACTCACAGATATTAACCATTAGTATCACTAGGTAAAGTATTACAGTGTTACATTCAGTAACAATTTCATTTCACAGTTTTATATACAATTCTCTAAATGACTTGTATTGATTTAAACACTTGATTTAAAGATTAAACACACCTTTCTTTGGCTGAATCACAGATGCAGGAGCGCGGCGCAGCCTGATGACATCACATCGTCAGACCAAAATAAAAGTCTTGTTCACTAAAGCATAGAATTTTACATCAGAAAACTAATCTAAATAATAAGATATAGAATTAATTTAAGAAATGAATTGCAGAGCTATCAAAAGCCCAAAACTGCTATCAATACAGTTCAGCTTTATATCTAGTATTATATCTAAATGTAAACAACTGTGAAGTGCTTTCAATTCATGATAAATTAAAAAGCATTTGTGATATTCTTAATTAAAGATGCACTCCAGTATCTAGTCTTCAAATTACAGGACTGGAAAAAAAACTTATATCAAACTATAATAAATGTGTAGATCAAAATTAAGTTTGTGGTTGCAGATTTAACTATTTGTTAATTTATTAACTGATACTGAATCCTCATGACAATGTATTCATTCCATCACAGTTTCTCCCCAAAACATAAAGCCAAAAACTCAAATTTCAGCTTTATTTGGTTAAAGTGGATTTCATTAAAGGTCAAGTCTAGTCAAGTCACCTTTATTTATATAGCTCTTTATACAATACAGATTGTGTCAAAGCAGTTTTAAAGCAGGAAAACAATGTGTCGATAATGCAAGAGGACAATATTAAACATTTAACTTTTCAGTTAAAGTCACTGATCATCATTGATGTTTGTCCAACTCAGTTCTCTTCCAATAGTGTCTGTGCAATCAAGTCAACAATACTGCCAGAAATAAAGGCCTGGTTTCACAGACACGGCTAGTTAAGCCAGGATTAGGTCGAAGTTCAATTAGTTCAATAAGTACTGACCCAGTGTTAATAACTTTCCATTAAAAAAATAAAACATAAAAAGGGCCGATCGCTTCAGCTTGCTGTCAGCGTTGTCAAAAATTAATATGAAAAACCTTCAACAGCAGTGAAAATTTGATTCTGTCTGAAAGGGGCTGTGGAGGTCCTGATTGGGCAGGCTCTTATGAATGATGATGGTCTGTCAAAGAAGAAAGGGAAAAAAATACATTCTTTTAACTTTTGGAGAAAAACTGGAGGATTAGTGATTCAATCACCGCTCACCAAACCATACAAGAAAAAAGATGGAATAAAAAAGATGACATCCCCCTCACCAAAAAATATGATTGCTCTGAGAGACCATCTCAGGATGCTAGAAGATGAAGCAAGAGCAAAACTGATGCAGCAAATGAATTTAGGAGCTTACAAGGCATTACATGAGACTGTTCTGGGACAGGTCATTATTTTCAACAAGCGTCGTGAAGGGGAAGCATCACGCTTGACTTGCCACACACACAAGAAAGCAAGCACAAATGTCATTAATGAGGACATCTATAACACCTTGTCACCATTGGAAAAGGAGCTAAGCAAGATAATTACTTGCATGGAAATCAGGGGCAAAAGAGGAAAGAAAGTTCCAGTTCTCTTGAGAGAATGAAGGAGTCAATATTTATCGAGTTGGCTCGTGTGATTTATGTTTTACGCTTCAGAAATGTGACGTTATTTCCGGTAAGGGAGCATAGTGAGCTAGTTTTTGCGGTGCATTGTGGGATTTTTCAGGGAGCGAACGTTTCAGTGCACTAGAAGGATTTTGCGATTGAGGCAGCCCTTAAAATGGCCGACTCCCTGATCAGTGCCCTGACTACTGAACAAGGGAGCTGATTGAGACGGCTGTCAGTGTTGTCAAATTAATATGAAAAACCTTCAACAGCAGTGAAAATTAGATTCTGTCTGAAAGGGGCTGTGGAGGTCCTGATTGGGCAGGCTCTTATGAATGATGATGGTCTGTCAAAGAAGAAAGGGAAAAAAATACATTCTTTTAACTTTTGGAGAAAAACTGGAGGATTAGTGATTCAATCACCGCTCACCAAACCATACAAGAAAAAAGATGGAATAAAAAAGATGACATCCCCCTCACCAAAAAATATGATTGCTCTGAGAGACCATCTCAGGATGCTAGAAGATGAAGCAAGAGCAAAACTGATGCAGCAAATGAATTTAGGAGCATATAAGGCATTACATGAGACTGTTCTGGGACAGGTCATTATTTTCAACAAGCGTCGTGAAGGGGAAGCATCACGCTTGACTTGCCACACCTACAAGAAAGCAAGCACAAATGTCATTAATGAGGACATCTATAACACCTTGTCACCATTGGAAAAGGAGCTAAGCAAGATAATTACTTGCATGGAAATCAGGGGCAAAAGAGGAAAGAAAGTTCCAGTTCTCTTGAGAGAATGAATGAGTCAATATTTATCGAGTTGGCTCGTGTGATTTATGTTTTACGCTTCAGAAATGTGACGTTATTTCTGGTAAGGGAGCATAGTGAGCTAGTTTTTGCGGTGCATTGTGGGATTTTTCAGGGAGCGAACGTTTCAGTGCACTAGAAGGATTTTGCGATTGAGGCAGCCCTTAAAATGGCCGACTCCCTGATCAGTGCCCTAACTACTGAACAAGGGAGCTGATTGAGACGCACCCTTGGTCTTGTTTGAGCTGCCCAGAGGCGTTGCAAATATGGCTGCTGAGTGAACGAACTTCCCTTGAAAGGGACTTAAATCTCCACTGTGTGTGTGTGTGTGTGTGTGTGTATAGCTTAGGGTGACCATACGTCCTCTTTTCCCCGGACATGTCCTCTTTTTGGACTTAACAAATGTGTCCGGCCGGGATTTCTAAATCGCCCAAAATGTCCGGGATTCGGCTTTTGCTTTCTATAATCGCCATATATTGTGCGCATTTTTGTATTAAAGCCCTGCGCACTGTTTTCTTAATCCCGCTCCCAATTTTTGACCATTACCACCTGCTCCCGCAAACATTTTAATGTTGAATATAATTTTATGTGTCTATATGTGTCTATAGTCTGTTACATACAATAAAAAAAAAAAACATAAGTTCACAGTCTGAACTCTTTCTTCCATAGGCACTTTAAATGAACATAAAAGGGTTCAATCACATCCCTTAATTAACAAACAAAAATCAGTTTAATCAACAACAAAACGAGTAAATAAATAAACAACAAAACCCAATCAAGACAATATATATATATAAATGTTCAAATTGAAACCACAATCGAAGAACACTTTTAGACCCCACTACTTATTCATCTTTTTGCTTTCACACATGCACGGAAATACATAGGCTGTGAACCCTTCGATGAGTGACAGTTTGTAGTAACCGGGTTTCCGCAACAGTATGTCCATATTAACTCCAAATCTGTCCATGTAAAAAAACACAGTAAATAAGCAGTTAGTAGTAGGAAGGGGTAAACAAATGAACAAAACCCAATATATATATATATCGAACTTTTGGTAACTTGGGAAGTGCGTGCGTAAGAGTGTGAGAGCGCTTGTGCTGTAATGTTTGGGAGGGAGAATGGCTTTGCGTCACTGACCCAAGTATAGCAGATCGCGAGGTTTCTGAAGAGTGTTTGGGGAACCGCTGTGGACTCTAAGATGCTCCTTTTTCTCGGCCACGCTTTCCAATTTGGACGGCTGATGAAGAGTGTATGTGTTTGTGAAAGATCGTAGCATCTGGTAAACATTGCATTCGATCGAACGTTTTTAGTTGTTAATGAGCCGTCTTCTTTTGAAATTTCTTTTGAAATTATGTGCTGCCACACAGCGCCGGATCGGAGCAAGCAGATAAATCAGAAGAACTCTGGTTTTTAAACTGCGGTCAAGCCAGCTGCACTTTTTTTGGGGTTTGCGCATCTAATCGCACACTTACGGTATGGGTGCTGGGAGCGGTCAAAATGGATGTAAAGACGCTGTCATAACGGCGTTTAAAAACATTACTGCATAAAATGTAATTGAACCCCAACAAGACCATAAAGCAACCTCAGAATATTAATTTATTGTTATTTTCCACCAGGGCATAAATAATACAATTTCATGTGTTTTTTATTTTATTTTATTTTTTTAACATGACTAGATTTTATGAACATTGATTTTAATGTTTGTGAATACATTATTTTTTGTACATTAACATTTGTATTGTGCCTTTATTAATGTACATCATTTATTGTTTATTAATGTTAGTAATAATTTTTATTATATATAATTTATAAACGTCACTATTTGTTTATATTACATTTTTCATATTAATATATTTCATATTAATATAATATTTTTTAACTCTGCACCTCTGCTACAACATGAGGTGATGGTCGTGGATGAATGGCACAACAATGGGCCTCAGGATCTCGTCACGGTATCTCTGTGCTGTTGCTGTGATAAAACTGCACATTTTAGAGTGGCCTTTTATTGTGGCCAGCCTAAGGCACACCTGTGCAATAATCATGCTGTCTAATCAGCATCTTGATATGCCACACCTGTGAGGTGGATGCATTATCTCTGCAAAGGAGAAGTGCTCACTAACACAGATTTAGACAGATTTGTGAACAATACTTGAGAGAAATAGGCCTTTTGTGTACATAAAAAAGTCTTAGATCTTTGAGTTCAACTCATGAAAAATGGGGGCAAAAACAAAAGTGGTGCGTTTATAATTTTGTTCAGTGTATAATTTCTAATGTAAAGTGAGATTCTTAAGTGAAACCTGTGAGATTCTAATATGGCAGGTCAAATGTTAATCATTCAGGCAAATATCTTTAAAAATAACCAAATTACAGTGTTTAGGCAAATGTATTGTCTGTATTACTGTAATACAGGCTAGGCAACAAATAAAACACATTAAAATAAGGCAACTTACCTTGTGTTGCACGAGCTCTGGTAGGGATCTTTCAGTGTAGTGACGTATTTCCATCTGAAACTGAATATTGAATAGAGGGCATGGTTTTATGTTTGCGCTCCTCCTCTCTGTCTCTCACTCATAGCAAACTAACGGTTGAAGGGGTGTGTTTAAGGATATTCTGCTCAAGCCGTCAAACTGACGTCATCAGAAAAGGAATGCCATTCCAGAGCGGAAGTAAATGTTCAGATTTTGATTAAAGATTACGAAGACGAACAATTTTTTTTCAGCTGATTAACTTGCACGAATTAATTGTTTACATCAAGACTAGCAATGTGCGCTAGTAAAGTCAATAAAGTCAATTTTGATTTCATGTGGACTTTAAATACACGACATGACAAGGGGATGACGAGAAACACCTGGGAGCAATAAACATAATTAAACATGAGGGAAAACTGGGTCATGGAAAGCATGTGGGGGAGGAAAACACAAGACAGGACTGACACATACATACACACAATATATACATATATATTTACATTTAGTCATTTAGCAGACGCTTTTATCCAAAGCGACTTACAAATGATGACAATAGACGCAATCAAAATCAACAACAGAGCAATGATATACAAGTGCTACGACAAGTCTCGGTTAGCCTAACGCAGTACACATAGCAAGGTATCTATATATATATATATATATAAAAAACAAAAAGAAAACAAGTAGATAGAATAGAAAAAGATATATTCTATTTATTCTATTATTCTATATATATATTTTACATTTAATCATTTAGCAGACACTTTTCTCCAAAGCGACTTACAAATGAGAACAATAGAAGCAAACAGTATACATGTGCCATGACAAGTCTCAGTTAGTCTAGCACAGTACACGTAGCTAGGTTTTTTATTTATTTTTATTTTTTATTATTAAATAATAGAATGTAATAGAATAGAATAGAATAGGTAAGTATTAGTATTAGTTGGTCAGGTGCTGGCGAAAAAAGATGTGTCTTTAGATGTTTTTTGAAAATGGCCAAAGACTCAGCTGTTCGAATTGAGATCGGGAGGTCATTCCACCAGCTGGGCACAGTCCAGGAAAAGGTCCATGAGAGTGATTTTGTGCCTCTTTGGGATGGCACCACAAGGCGCCATTGACTTGAAGAACGCAAGCTTCTGGAGGGCGCATAAGTTTGAACTAGCGAGTTTAGGTATATTGGTGCAGCGCCAGTGGTGGTCTTGTAGGCAAGCATATTTATAAATGTTTGAATATATGTATATTGTAACAATGTTCGTAGTTCGGGAAGAAGGAGGTGGGAACCAGCAAACATTCAAAGAAAACTTTAATATTAAAATAAACACAAAATAGCGCGACAGCCCCTCGCGGACGACTGTCGCGCACAAACAGAACCAAAACACAAAATAAAGTCCAGGCCTGGTCCTCTCTCTCCTTTCACTGTCGTCACTCCTCCTTTTTATCCTTCCGGAGCTCCTCCATGAAAAAAAAAATTTATCGGTCCGGTTCCTGGACACACTGCTGCTTGGTCCTCAACCGGCTGAGAGGCTCTCACTCGTGGTGCCATGCGATGGTACTGGACCTTTTTACTGTAGTTTTGAAGAAAATGAATGGCAAAATCACTCCAAGCATCCAAGTGCATTCTAACACTACATCATGCCCCATTTTCAAACACTCATAAAAATATTTTCTTTATAGGTTTGCTCATTCTTTCAGTTGATTCCTGTTCACAATGACCCTGATTATTACTGTATTCATTTTCAAGTCATTTTACTGTACAGTTTTAGAGAAAATTAAAGGCAAACTCACCCCAAGCATCCAAGTGCATTCTAGCAGTTGCAAAATTACCCATTTTCAAACACTCACAAAAATATTTTCTTTATATCCTGTTTACAGTCACCCTGGCTGTTACTGTATTCATTTTCGAGTCTTTTTACTGTATAGTTTTGGAGAAAATTCATGGTAAAATTACTCCAAAAAACAAAGTGCATTCTAGCAGTTGCACCATTACCCATTTTTAAACACTTATAAAAATCTTTCCATTATAGGTTTGCTCATTCCTTCAATTGATTCCTGTTCACAGTCACCCTGGCTATTACTGTATTAATTTTCAAGTCATTTTACTGTATAGTTTTGGAGAAATTTAAAGGCAAATTCACCCCAAGCATCTGAGTGCATCCTTGCACTTATACATCATGTCCCATTTTCAAACACTCACAAAAGTCTTTCATTTATAGGTTTGCTCATTCTTTCAATCGATTCCTGTTCACAGTCACCCTGGCTATTACTGTATTCATTTTCATGTAATTTTACTGTATAGTTTCTGGTAACATTAAAGTCAAACTAAAGTCTCGGTTACGTACGTAACCCTCGTTCCTTGATGGAAAAACAAAAATAACAACTTTATTCAACAATTCGTCTCCTCCGTGTCACCGCAGCGCCATTTTGGAGAGTATCCGCTGGATGCTGTTCTGTGTCAGCCGCACCACACGGATACGTTTTCTACATTTATTTATGCTTTGCTTTGAACGAAAACGGCGTATCTGTTTGCGTTTAGTGGATACTCTCCAAAATGGCGCAATGGTGGAGACGAATTGTTGAATAAAGTTGTTAATTTTGTTTTCTTTACATACAAAAAGTATTCTCGTAGCTTCGTAAAATTATGGTTGAACTACTGATCTATGACTAAACAAGATGGAGACAAAGTGGAGCAGAGAGTGTCAGTAGCACTGTTAGCATTACGTGATGAGAACTGTTTAGTGGGAGGAAGTGAGGATAAAACTACACTGCCCTACAAAGGCAAAAGACCTTAACTCGCTAGTGTGAAACTGAGATAAATGACTTTAAAGTTTTTTATTTGTCCAGCCAAATTAATTATAGCTAGGACACTGGAAATTTGGCAATTAGATGTTTTAGTAACAAAAATGATCTACAGTCAAAAATTATGAGCTCAAACTTGATTTTTACCCCTATTTTGAAGTTACTGTACTCTGCCTTTACATTGTCTGCAAAAAGTGAGAAGTCACACCAAGGCAAAAGGCAGTAACTTCCGCATTATCAATATTTGGTTGCTGATCACATTTACATTTATATTTAGTCATTTAGCAGACGCTTTTATCCAAAGACAAGGACAATAGAAGCAATCAAAATCAACAAAAGAGCAATGATATGCAAGTGCTATAACAAGTCTCAGTTACACTCTTAAAAACAAAGATGCTTAAAAGCAATGTTCCCTCTAATTGTTTTTCTTGCTGAGCAAAACTTTTCTCTATTGGGCGGACATTTCGGCCACCTGAGCAAAAACATTCTTTATACCAGACCTGTACAGCGCGCACACAAAAAAGTG
>NW_015625046.1:78005-108543 GCF_001515625.1 Sinocyclocheilus rhinocerous
ATGGTGGAGACGAATTGTTGAATAAAGTTGTTAATTTTGTTTTCTTTACATACAAAAAGTATTCTCGTAGCTTCGTAAAATTATGGTTGAACTACTGATCTATGACTAAACAAGATGGAGACAAAGTGGAGCAGAGAGTGTCAGTAGCACTGTTAGCATTACGTGATGAGAACTGTTTAGTGGGAGGAAGTGAGGATAAAACTACACTGCCCTACAAAGGCAAAAGACCTTAACTCGCTAGTGTGAAACTGAGATAAATGACTTTAAAGTTTTTTATTTGTCCAGCCAAATTAATTATAGCTAGGACACTGGAAATTTGGCAATTAGATGTTTTAGTAACAAAAATGATCTACAGTCAAAAATTATGAGCTCAAACTTGATTTTTACCCCTATTTTGAAGTTACTGTACTCTGCCTTTACATTGTCTGCAAAAAGTGAGAAGTCACACCAAGGCAAAAGGCAGTAACGTCCACATTATCAATATTTGGTTGCTGATCACCATTTACAAAATCGTTACAGTAACGCCTGTATAAAATCTAGTGATCATGGGCTGTCTCATAGGCTATTGCATATAGTAATGTGACTGTATTGTTTTTTTTACCATAACAAGCAGACTAAAAGTTAAACGTGAGTGGATACTGTTTTGCAACCAATTTATTTGCTATGCTCAGTAACGTAAAAGAATGCTAGACATAGCGTAATTGATTTTATATTGACTTGAAAGAAAATAGCCTAATGCCGGTTCAGACTACACGATTTTAGCCCGATTTTGCCACAATTTGCTTGACGACTTTAGCAATGTTTACATTTGTTTTCGGAAGTCAGTCGCTAGTTCTCGATGACATCACGCGCGTCGTTAAAGACAGCATGCGATGAATGGTCGGGAAGCAACGTATAGTCTGACATGTTTCTTGTCCACGACACGACAAGATTTTAGGAGTCAAAATCGTGTAATCTGACACAGTGACTATCGTGACCGACAAAAATATTGTGTAGTCTGAACCCGGCATAACCTAAAAGAACGACTTGTGGATTGATGTGAATGCTCAGAATGCTTGTGGATTAAACATCTCCAACGACGTTCATCGCCATGGATTGATTTTATTGGGTTACAAGAAAAGGTAGGATATGGATTTAATTGCGAACTGTTAGTACTGATTTTATGATTGAGCATGCTACACATTCGAGTCCACTCGCGTCCAACTAGAAGTGACAGCCTGGTGACTAATCTGCATTACAAAAAAGGAAAAAATACACAGTAAAAAAAAAAAGTTAAAGTTACTTTAGTTAGTTTAGTTATTTTATTTCTTTAGTTTTTTTTTTGTTTCAGTGCTTTTTATGTGCCATATAAAGTATGTGCATTATTATTATTATTTTATAAATACAAACTGCTCTTTCCCAGACTGGTTCTGTGAAAAACTCTGCCTAAACGCAGCATGTGTCAGAACGCTATCAACACTATCATATTACATAAAAAATTAAAATAATAGAAAATGTGTGTGTGGATATAAACCCTTTAAGTAACACTGAGATTATATATTTTTTTCTTGTCAATCCCACTGTTTGCATTTTAATAAATGGTTTCTACAACTAAACATTAAAGTTCTGTCTTTCAGACAGAATCTCACACTTTGTCATTTGTAGTTCTTAATATTTTCAACACATTATTGGAAAACATGCATTTAAATATGTATTTCACCAAGAAATCAACTCTGAACTCCTTTGGCATTTAAATTGGCATTTTTATAGACAGCCGTGTGATGACAAGACTTTTAGAGGCTGACAGGAGGCGGCCATTGCTGTGTGCGTGACTGTGCGCAGTGAGCTGAGTGTCTGGCGGAATCCAGTTTTTTGGCGGGGTAGCATCAACTGTGCTGAGACTGGAGAGGATGGATGCAGGTAGTATGGATAATGAAGATGATTCTTCAATAATTGATAGTGAGAGATGGTCTCAGGTACCAGATGCATCAAACAAACGAAAAAATTTAGAATCTGAGTCGGATGACAATATCACAGAGATGGGAGGAAATAACAAAACCAGGAAAATGGAGGTGGAATATAAAGTAATAGGAGCATTTTCCGGAAAAATCGAAAAAATCAACAATCCAATTAAATTTACGAAAATAATAAAGAAAGTACTAGGCAATGTTAACTCTGCAAGGTACTTATCAAACAATCGCGTCCTCATTTTTTGTGTAAATAGAAAGCAACAAGAGGATATACTTGACTATACAGTTCGCCCGTATATAAGACCAGCACTGAGATGTTTTAACTGCCAAATCCAAAATGTGTTGTCAGTTTTTTACAAAAAAAAAGGATCGCAGAAAATATTAAACTTTATTTACATAACCATTAGAAAGGGTAAAAAAATTTAAATATTTAGGTCTGTGGTTTGATTCTAAATTAACATGGAAAATCCATATTGACTACATTGAAAAGAAATGTAGTAAAGTACTAAATCTAATGAGATGTATAGTAGGCCAAGAATGGGGGGCAGATAAACAATCAATGATCACCTTATACTGGCCACTTCTACGATCTGTTTTAGATTATGGATTTGTATTATATAGGGATCTGCCTCAATCAGTATGCTTAGAAAGTTAGATCTTATTCAAGCACGAGCTTTGAGATGTATAACAGGTGCAATTAAAACAACTCCAATCTCAGCAATGCAAGTTGAAACAGTCCCGTCCCCATTAGAAATAAGACGTAAAAAATTATCTGTTGCTTACTGGATCAATTTACAAGGGCATAATTCAGATCATCCTACAAAATCAATATTAGAGGGGAGTTGGGAGACAATGAACTTAACAGGAACAGGGTTTGCATGGGAAGTAAAGGATTGGGCTGCAAAAATGTCACTAAATAATATTACATTTTCACCCAGTTACAATTTCCCCAATACCTCCTTGGTTTTTCAGTCAACCTAAAGTTGATTTTCAAATTCATGAATACATTCAAAGAGGACAGATTGACATTGATATCAAAACCCATTCAACAGAATATGTCAGAACAGTTTATTATGCATTTCTGCCAATATACACTGATGGCTCAAGAAACCCAGAAATAGGTCGTACTGGATCTGCATTCTATGTTCCAGAATTTAAAATTGGAAAATATGGAAGGTTAACGGATGGGACATCAGTATACACAGCCGAAATGGTGGCAATTCAAATGGCACTTAGTTGGGTAGAAGAAGTGATGCCAAATAAGGTAGTGATTTGTTCAGATTCAATGGCATCACTTACCAGTCTTCAAACTTTTCAAACTGTTAGATATGATATCTTTATAGAAATAATGAATCATAATATATACCTAGACTGAAATCACTTCACACTCCAGCTCAGGAGGTGGCGGTATGCACCTTAAAAGCTGGTATGCGACTCGCCAATAAATCCACAGAAGAAGAAGGAGACAAGACTTTTATTTTGGTGTAGTGCTATGACGTCATAAGGCTGCGCCTCCTGCATCTGTTGTGATTCGGCTGAAGAAAGGTTTGTGTTTTTAAGCATTTAAAGTGTTTAAATCGATGCAGCCAGTTCAGGCAAAAAAAAAAGGCTTAATTATTGATGAATTAAACATTGGGATACTTTATCTACCATTAATAAACGTTATTTTTATGAGTAAGCAGAGTAACAGGAAGGTGTATCTCTATATGCATTTCACACTATGCTAAACCATGGCTTAATATTTTAGCTAAAAAACTGGGTTTATCTGAACATGATAATGCATCTACTGCTTCAATTTCGACACTTTATTAAAGGGGTCATATGATGCTGCTAAAAAGAACATTATTTGGTGTATTTGGTGTAATGAAATGTGTTTATGCGGTTTAAGGTTAAAAAAACACATTATTTTCCACATACTGTACATTATTGTTTCTCCTCTATGCCCCGCCTTTCTGAAACGCGTCGATTTTTACAAAGCTCATCGTTCTGAAAAGCGAGGTGTGCTGTGATTGGCCAGCTATCCACATTCTCAGGTCGACATCATGCAAAACCCCGCCCCCTCTCTCCTGAACTAGTGAGACTCGTAGTTATTTTCCTTTGTTAAATGTACCGTGACTGAATATGGTTTTCAAAAGAAAACCAACCACTTCAGGTCGACTTTGCACAGGGCCATCATCTGCAGACTTATTTAAATATTCCGCGGGAACGACAGATCCGATCGGTTATCCAGATAGAGAAGTCAGCTGATGTTGCCAAGTGTAAACGCGCCGTGTCCTGATTGACTGACGATCCGATCTGATTGATTGGATCGCGGTGATCGCACGTTAATGCCAAGTGTAAACGCAGCCAAAGTCGGATGTGGAAACATTTGATTTTAAATGTTCCAACCTCAATGAGTAGTTCCAGTCAATCAACGGTCAAATACACGTTGACCACATGATGCCGCCATGACACAACGAGAGTGTTTCGTCTTTTTGTGTCAATTATTCCAAAAACATGAAAAAAAAAAAAAACCTAAGAAAATGTTTCTGTTCATTTTGAAAACGGTTGACAAAAAGATAAATGTAAGCAAAAATAAAACTTAAAAAACTAAGAAAATGTTTCTGTTCATTTTGAAAACGGTTGACAAAAAGTTAAATATAAGCAAAAATAAAACGTTATTAATGTTTTTAACTTTGACTTACATTAGGTCAACACTACAGTAACTATATGTCTCGCTGAGGTCGGGGTTGATCGATCTGCCCCGAGTTCACAGGTCGGATGTCTGACTTCAAGCACCGTTCTAGACATTATTTCCAAGTAGGAGTTGGGAAAAATCAGAATTTTGAGTTGTCAGGAATGCAGCATTAAAGTGAAACCTGCTGCAGTTGGTGTCATTGGGGTAAATCACTTATATATAATTATGACAATATAAACATATTAATATGTGATTAATCATGACTAATGGGTGAAAAATTTGTGATTAATTAGTACGTTTATATTTAAGTTTATATATGTATGTATGTCTATATACTGTATATGCTTACACGCATGTGCATCTCGTGCACAGAATGATGCGCTTGAAGCAACACGAAGTCACAACGCTCTGCATAGAAAAGTTGAAAGCACAAAGGGAAGAGATATTGATGTGTAGTGTTAGGGCTGCACGATTAATCGAATGCGATTGTCATGCGCATTTTGATAGTAAAGCCGGTTCTGTAATCAGCAGTAAATCATCATCATGTGCTTTCAGATGGAGCAGCATTTACTCAATAGCTCTCACCGCTATAGGCATTTCCTGGGTTTCTTCTGCGAGGCGTATTTGGAGTTTCAGCGCGAGAGCGCCCTCTGGCCTTTGGATGGAGATTTACTGCTGATCACAGAACCGTGCTTCACTGAGATACACATGACAATCGCAGCTTTTGTCGAATCGCGATTTCGATTCCATTCCGATTTATCGTGCAGCCCTATGTAGTGTATTGTATCCAGTGTTGGGAAGGTTATATAAATATAATAGGTTACAGATTACAAGTTACCATATTCAAAATGTAATAAGTAGTGTAACATTTGAAATTACTTTATTAATGTAACTGACTACTTTTTGATTACTTTTCAAAATTTCTAATGAATGTTTTCAACTGTTATTCATTTTCAAACATGTAAACCAGGCAGGATTAATCTTAAAGTAGCACTCAACACTGATTACTGTCAAGACTTTTAAAATCCTAAAATTTAACTTTAAATCAGTGTTACTCCCCAACACTAATTATAACTGTGAAATAATTTATTGAGCCTTTTCTTTTAAATTTCAGTTACTGTGCACATCAAGAACAATTCATCATAGTGCTGTCTACTCCAGTGTTGTGAACAAACAGACACCTAGTAGAAAGTAACATGATTTAGAAACGGCACTAAACTCCAGCAAGATATGAAATATTTTTATGCAAAACCACTGATCTTTATCTACAGATCAAGTATAATAATAGGAACAGTCATCTTAGACAGTTTCATCGTTTTGACTGTTGTAATTGAATGCAACACACAGTTTGAATGCTGAATGGAGGATGGCAGACAGCCGCAGTGGAGCGTTTACGTGAACTTGAATTTAGCAACTTAAATATTCATCTGTACTTCACATTAAACTAGGGACGGGCTTCAGAACACTTGGAAAAATTGATGGTGCTTTTACTTTGTGCCTTTTGTGGGGTTTAACAATAACACCGAATAGTTAACACACAATATTGGATTTGGATCGGTCTCGTCTGACCGATACCCGATCCGGCAGAAAAGGGCAGTATTGGATATGAATACTGAGTATGTGGAATGATGGACAACAGTGGAGCCAAAAGAAAATGGAGCCGATGAGTCAACAGACCAAGGTGGAGCCGAGGAATCTGAGCACCTAGGCTGAGCTCATGACTGGGAAGCTGCGTGTAGCCAGTGGAGGATAATGGGACTTTGGATGACTTCCCATGGCTGGGAAGCAGAAATCAGAAGGCTGGGTGGTACCAGCAGACATAAAAAAGCCATAAGGCTGCGCAAGACCAGTGGAGATGAAGGAACCTCGAAGGAGGTGGTCCATTCTAGAGTGTGTAGATTCATGAGTGCTAACTTCGTAACCACCAGACTTGAGACCACTGGATTTGTGAGCTCTGGGACCACAGACACTACCAGACTGGGATCAGTGGACTAAGGCCCAGGGGTTTTGGAAGGGCAGTAGTGGACTGTGGAGTCTCTGGGGAGACTGGATTGATAGAAGCAGGGTCCTTCTCTACTTCACCAACAATGAAAGTCTGTACCAGGGCCGTCCTTTGGACAGAGGCCCCCAAACCCTACCTCGCACCAAGGCCCCGTGTCAGCCGAGGATGGCCCTGCTCTGTACATTTGGTGCTTGCCCACTTTTAACCCTTTAACACATAATCACACTGGTATGATCACTCTAGGCTGGTCCCTCGAGCGTACGATCACACCGGTGTGATTAGAACATTCAGTGCATCACATGCTGAATTCAAATCTGCTTTCACGCTTTAGCTGGCGCGGAGCCAGATCGGATGCGCTGAGTGCTTGTCATATCACAACTATCCAGTGCTTTCAACCATATAATGCTTATTTTAAGTTCCAGACATTTAAATACACACAAAAAAAAAATCAATTTACAGTTTGTTCAAATACACACCGATATCTGTGGAAGTGGCAATAATGATCCTTACAAATATAATATAACGACATGTTTTATTGATATCATATACACATTGGGTAGGTAACTATAAAGTTTACTCTACTCTTCTCCCAGTTCACCGGAGACTTACTTTAATGTCTTTCGGGAGGAGAGGATGAATATACGTGTTGAAAAATCCCACAGCTCGGATTCAGTGCGAACTAACATGGCAGCACCCATCACCCGGTATAGATCAACTACCATGGTCATTATAAAAGTGTTTAAACTACCAAATACATTTACTTGCACATATTTGAGAATCGGAATATCAAATATTTCATAATAATAGTGAGTGCGTGTGTGAAAATTTATAATAAAAAAGGAAAAACTAAATAAAAGCGGTACATCTGTCATACAACGCTATTGTGACTACGGTGTGTCACATGACAAGCATAACACTTTGCCATGGAAACAATAAGGCGATACATTCTAAAATAATGGTCGCCTAGGCTGGGGGCTCAGATAAAATCATTTAAACTCACGTATGAAAGGGTTAATAAAGGAGAAGTTAAAATCATGAAATAAAAAAAGATAAAGAAGAAAAAAACACACGACATGATCAATAGTTCTGTACTTGTTTTTTTTTTGGTGAAACTTTGTGTGCTGCCATCTTGACCAGGTCTCCCTGGAAAAAGATTATGATATGTCAATGGGATCTTCATGGTTAAATAAAGGATATATAAAAATATAAAATCAACAACAAAAGTCATTGGTGATTATTTTCATCATCGATTATTACACAAAATCAGTAATAATCTGTACTAAATGACAGTTGTGCAGTTTTGTCACGAAATGTAAAAATGCATAATTGGCATAACATTGTGAGCCCTAATGGAAATGTCCCTCAAAGTCAGCATATACTAGGAGAAAAGCAGAGGAATTAATACTGAGCCCTGATGCACTCCATACTTGAGTTTGATGAAATGTCTATTTGTTTACATAAAGTATTAGCAGTCGGATAGATATAGGAAACCTAAACCGCGCTAGTGCTTATTGACATTAATGACAGATTCAGCACTGGTCTCTAACAGTGGTTTTCAATCCTGGTCCTGGGGACCCACCGCTCTGCACATTTTGTATGTTTCCCTGATCTGATACACTGAGTTGATGGAGCTCTCCCCTAATGAGCTGGTGATCTGAATCAGGTTTGTCAAATAAGGGAGACCAACAAAATGAGCAGAGAGGTGGGTCCCTAGGACCAGGAGTGACTAGTCTATTATAACCCAGTTTTGTTGGAAAATTTTGGTTTTGATGTTTTAATACTTTTATCTTGGTTTTAATCTCTGTTGGTTTTAGCCAATAATCTGCCATTAACTTGTATTTGTCTTTGTATTTGTCTTTTTTTTTTGCTTTAGAAAAGAAGGCACTAAAAGAAGAGAGGCAAGAACTTACAATGATAGAAGAGAAAGATCAATATGAGAGACATGATTTCATGAATGTGGAAATATCCATACAGTCTGAAACAACTTCATCACAAAAAGAAGTTCAGAAGACTGAATCTAACAGTTACTTCACCTGCCATCGAGAGAAGCCTTTTACCTGCAATCTGTGTGGAAAGACCTTCACAAATAAAGCACACCTTGATACCCACATGAAAAGTCACTCTGGAGAGAAACCTTTTACCTGCAAACTGTGTGGGAATAGCTTCACACGTAAAGGATCTCTTAAGATTCACATGGTCATTCACACTGGAGAGAAGCCGTTTCCATGTGATCAGTGTGGAAAGTGTTTCAGACATAAAGCAACCCTTGTTTCACACATGAAAACTCACACTGGAGAGAGAACTTGCACCTGCAAACTGTGTGGGAAGAGCTTCTCAAATAAATCAACCCTTAATGCCCACATGAGAAATCAAACAGGAGAGAGGCCCTTCACTTGCAAATTGTGTGGGAATAGCTTCTCACGCAAAGGATCTCTTAAGATTCACATGGTCGTTCACACTGGAGAGAAGCCGTTTCCATGTGATCAGTGTGGAAAATCTTTCAGACATAAAGCAACCCTTGTTTCACACATGAAAAGTCACACTGGAGAGAGTCCTTACACCTGCAAGCTGTGTGGGAAGAGCTTCTCAAATAAATCAACCCTTAATGCCCACATGAGAAATCACACAGGAGAGAGGCCCTTCACTTGCAAACTGTGTGGGAAGAGCTTCTCAAAAAAAGGTAATCTTAAGGCTCACATAATAACTCATACAGGAGAGAAGCCTTTCATGTGTGCTCAGTGTGGAAAATGTTTTACACGTGAAATAACCCTTACTTACCACATGAGGATTCACTCAAGAGAGAACTGTTTTAATTGTCATCAGTGTGGACAGAGATTCCCAGACAAGAGACACCTTAACTGGCATGAAAAAATTCATTCTCGATCTTCCACGTGCCATGACTGTGGAAAGAGTTTCAGATTTAAAGCAAACCTCAAGGTTCACATGAGAATCCACACTGGAGAGAAACCCTTCACCTGCACTCACTGTGGAAATAAGTTTAGTCAGAACATAAGCCTTCAGATTCACACGAGGCTTCACACTGGAGAGAAACCTTTTACCTGCAGTCTGTGTGGGAAGAGCTTCACACATAAAGCACAATTTAATTCCCACATGAGAAGTCACACTGGAGAGAAACCTTTTACCTGCAAATTGTGTGGGAATAGCTTCTCGCGCAAAAGATCTCTTAAGATTCACATGGTCGTTCACAATGGAGAGAAGCCGTTTCCATGTGATCAGTGTGGAAAGTGTTTCAGACATAAAGCAACCCTTGATTCACACATGAAAAGTCACCTGTAGTTAAACCTGCAAACTGTGTGGAAAGAGCTTCTCACAAAAAGGAAATCTTAAGGCTCACATGAAACTACATGTGAAACAACCCTTACTTACCACATGAGGCTTCACTCAAGAGAGAACTGTTTTATTTTTCATCAGTGTGGACAGATTTACAGACAAGAGACCTGGCATGAAAATATTCATTCTCGAGAGACATCTTTCACATGCACTCTTAATATAAATGGTTCTAAACCGTACCAGAAAAGGGTTCTTCAGCTTGTAACAATAGCAGAACCCTTTTTTTGGTGCTAAATAGAACCCTTTTTATATGGTTCCATAAAGAACCATGCTTTGAATGTTAAATATGATGTGATTTAATGTTTTCCTTTGGTTAAAGATTAAAGTCTCAAACCCAAAGAGATACTCTTTATAAAAGTTAAGACTCAGCCACGCCTTCCTAAAATGCCTCATTCAAACATGTCCCACAAATCTACATCACTGTGTGGGAAGATTTGCATAACATCGCCCAAATGTATACGCAAATAACGAAGGTGTAACTTTTATTCTCGCTGTAGTATTGTTGTCGCCGCCGCCATGTCCTGGAGATGCTGTGTGTTTCGTTGCGAAAGCGAAACTACTTTGTTTGGCCTTCCAAATGAGCACAACTAGAAATCAGTGGTTAAGTTGTATTTACAACACGACAGAGTGTGTGCAGTGCATTTTATGGAGGATTGTTTCCTGAACCTAGGAGAGTAGTCTACAATGGCGGCTGTGCACAAAGGGTTACCGTACGGGCCTTTGTTACGGGACGTGTCCTTGCCAGGATTTCTATATTGCCTAAAATATCCAGGTTTTGGCAGTTTGCACTGTGCAGATCGATCACTGTATGAGATTCACAAGAGCTATAGAGAGCAGAGCAGACGGTTCCTTGTGCTTTCGAAACGTTCTCGCTGTACTTTGGTGTCAATTCAATGATCGGTGTGCAGCGACGCTTCAAGTCAAACGAACGAACAAACACGTGCACGTATTTGCTTCGCTTTGATCGTTCTCTGTAGATCTCACCTTCTCACGCGCCCCGATTGGTCAATTATATACAATACCTGCATGTTATTGGTCAAACTACTTTGGATGTTTTAGGCAATATAAAAATCCTGGCCAGGACGTGTCCCGTATAAATGGCACATATGGCCACCTAGGCAATTCCAAAAAAATTTACACATTTCAGAAAGGCAGGGCAGAGAGGAGCAACAATAATATATAGTATGTGGAAAATAATGTGTTTTTTGAACCTTAAACCGCATAAATACATTGCAATTCACCAAATACACAAAATAATGTTCTTTTTTAGCAACATTATATGGCCCCTTTAATGGTATTATAAATAACCATTATTATGTAACAAGTCCATTATTATGTTTATTTTGATATGATTGAGTGGCAGTTTCTCTCTCAGGGTGTCCGCGGGTCCTTAAAAAGTCTTAAAATGTCTTAAATAACGTTTTCCTAATATAAGGCCTTAAAAAGTCTTAAAATGTCTTAAATTCGGATTCGATGGGTCTTAAATATTTTTGCTCACATTACCGCTAAAATATCTTCAGTCTGACGGACCTAATGACTTTACAATCATTGGACAGACCGAAGATTTTTTCTTCCCCGCGGTAAGTTACTGCGTCATCACAGAGAATTGCAGTAAGTTAGCAGAATACAGAATACAAGCTCGCGCTGCTGAGGCTCACTCTGTTTGTCTCGAGACTTCAGAACAAATGAGCGTGACAGCACACAAACTCAGAAGAAACACACTTAATAAAATGTGTATTTCCATTACAGGTTTAGGTCTTAAATTTCATATAAGGTGGTATTAAAAAGGTCTTAAAAAGTCTTAAATTTAACTTGTTCATGTCTGCAGAAATGTCTGACAAGGTTGTAGGATGTGACAGCATCTGAAATGCACAATTTAATATTTTTGTTACATAGTGGTGAAGAGGAGAGAAGTATCCTTAAAGGGTTAGTTCAGCCAAAAATGAAAATTCGGTCATTAATTACTCACCCTCATGGCGTTCCAAACCCATTAGACCTCTGTTCATCTTCGGAACACAAATTAAGATATTTTTGATGCATCTCCTCTGACCCTCCATAGACAGCAAGGATCCTTACACGATCAAGGCTCAGAACCGTAGCAAGGACATCGGTAAAATAATCCATGTGACATCAGGGGTTCAACCGTAATTTTACGAAGCTACTACAATACTTGTTGTGCGCAAAAGAAAAATAATAAAGACTTTATTCAACAATTCGTCTCCTTCGCGTCCCCCTGGCGCCATTTTGGAGAATATCCACTGAACACAAACAGCGTATGCTATTCTGTGTCATCTGCTTCACACGGATACTTTGTTTTCGTTCAGATGATTTGAATGATTTGAAACTTGATTTCGAACACGTAAAATAAACATATTAAAAACTAAACAAAAACAATACAACACAATACAAAACAATTTTAACTTATACATGTCCAAAAAGGAGTAGGAAGAAGCATAAAATGATGTGAAAATCATCTCGTTCACTCATTCACAGAAAACAATATATTCATTTACATTTCACTTTTTGTCTAGAAAGCCTGTATGCAAGGAGGCGTGAATCATGCATAATGCTGTGACTCACACCTGAGAAGACAAAGGCCCACATAATGAGCTGCATAATGAGCCTTTCAGTCAGGTGTGTGACTAAGAGGGAATTGCTACAAGAAAGAATGTGAGAAAAAAAAAAATTTATATATTTTTTTGTTTGTAGTTTATTTAGAATATATTTAATTAAAATTAATAAATAAATAAATTAGTGAGCATGTTGACAGGCTTATCAGGAGCAACTATATTATTACATTAGCAATCACTAATATTGCCCACGTGAGGTGTGTGACTAAGAGGGAATTGCTACAAGAAAGAATGTGAGAAAAAAAAAAATTATATATTTTTTTGTTTGTAGTTTATTTAGAATATATTTAATTAAAATTAATAAATAAATAAATTAGTGAGCATGTTGACAGGCTTATCAGGAGCAACTATATTATTACATTAGCAATCACTAATATTGCCCACGTGATTTTATATCATAGATGCCCACATGCTTTTTATGTATTATCATACAATACAAAAACAACATTTTATATCTGAGGAACTAGATTTTTTATTGTTAAGCATATTATAAACATGTTTGAGCAGGTATTTGCAAACAGAGTATTTCAAGACTGGTCTAAACATTCTTAGACATTACTTTTATATCGTCTAAACATTACATTTATATCGTATTGTTTATAGAAAATAAAACCATCCTCAGGCCGTGCAACATTTAGATGCAATGAAAGGTTGCCTATCATTTTTCAAAACGTTGCACTCGGTTTCACGCATTTTAGTCTGGATTTATAGTTCGGGTAAAGTCCAACTAGTAGTTCAAGTTTATGTCACAACAACACATTATCTAATGCCAATAAGAAACATTACTTGCTCGATATAAAATATCTCCTCCACTGGCTCCAGCCGCGCTCGCGTTCTGTTTGTGAGGTAAACAAAGCTTATACCTCTCAGCTCGTCTTCTTCTGATATAGGGGAGAGCAGGGCACAAAGTAACACTTTTTGGTTTGGGCCAAATAGTGAACAAAGTAATAGGGTTAGACAAACCTTATTTTTATACAAACAACATACAAGCCTCTCCTACAAATGAGCCCTGTTTGCATGTTCGTCGGACCTACCGTTTCTGTGCAGTATTGCCAAAAGCGCCAGGAGCAAAATGTTACTACTTACCCCGCGGGCGGGGCTAGTTGTAACAGACAGAGGGTTAGTTGTAACACTAAAGCCGCGTTTCCACCGAAATTACCCGGAACAATTGTACCAGGAACTTTTTTTCCCCCCAAGACCTGTTGCTTTCTGCGTTTCCACCGCGGTCTAAAGTACCGAGAAGATTAGGCAAATAGTCTGGTGACGTAGGTCTGCGCACGTTTCTCAATACAAAGTACGCAAATTTCGGACTAATTCTGTAATTCTGCAAACAGTAGCGTACTTGATAACATCAGTCTGCTCGCCTTGGCTACTGCAATTTTCCTCAATGTATATTTAAAATAAGCCAAAATATGATATAAAATACCACTGCCTCCTTTCGTTTTCATTTAAACATATTAATAGCCGCAGAAATGTAGTTCAGGGAAATGTGTAGGCCTATAGCCTACATTACAGAACGAAATAATATATCAAACAGTATTGCCTCTTTTTATTTTCATTTTAACATATTAATAGATTAATTGAATAAAGACCAAAGATTACCCACAATCAATTCAAATTCGGTTTAGTTTAAATTGTAGTAGATTTCCTCATAGTACTCAACTCTGCATTTTTTATTCTACATAGCACAGTATGTCCATTTATTAATCTATTAAAACGATACTCTTGAGTGTAGACAAATGGATTTATTTGCAACATTAGCAAACTGGTTCAATAAAATTGATATTTCTTATTACAATAGTAGATCAATTAAAAACATGTCACTCTTAACATTTATCAAGACATTTCAACTGTGTGATTTAAGGGAGATTAGACATTAAATTATGTCAAGCTTTCTTTTTAAACTTTAAAAACAGACCTGTATATATGCCTAGGTTTCAACTTAATGAACCGATAGGCTAACATTTCAAAATCATGTAACTTTCTTTTTTCACATTTAAACATTTGCTACTGTTAGCATAAACGTTTTCAAGGTAAATATAAAAAATGTAAGACATCTTTTCACTCCGTTTCTGTAGATATATAAACTTTGTTTTAAATCAGTGTTATTAAACAAATGATAAATCTAACAAATGAACAAATTGTTCATCTCCCAGTAAGTGGAAACATTTTCAACATACCACTGCATGCATGACGTGTAGAAACTGTACTCATTACTACAACATACTCTTCATCACACACACGAAAAACATAATGTTCATATCCTTCGGTGCATAACTCATGTGCACACCCATCACAAAAAACACATTTAACCCATTTCTCTCCAGGTGCAGAGGATGTAAAATCCTCACCACACACAAGACTTACTTTGCTTTTTCACACCAAGGCTTCAAGGCTTTTGTTTTCTTGGGGCCGTTTTTTTGCTCTTTTTTTAATCTCTTAGAGAGGAGCTTCAGTGCTCTAAGGAGGTTGAAGACCTGGCTGAGAAGCACAATGTTGCAGATTCGCATTAACAATGTAGCAGTCCGTCACATTCACAAAGAAACACTGGATAAAGTCAGCAAGGAAAACATTTGCCAGGAGTTTATCCTGGCGAATGAGTACAGGAAGCATGTGTTTGGTTCTTTCATGTGAGAAGAGGAGACAGGACAGTATAGAAGGGTGGATGGTTAGGATATACATGGAGAGATGGGATTGAATGGATAGATGGAGGACAATGAAAAATGTTCTTTATATTAAAAGTTAAATGTTTTTTTTTTATGTTTGTGAGATTGTGTGACATTCTTGCATCCTGTGTACCAAATAAGTAGTGTATCATATTGCGTTATCAATTTTCCCATCCTTTTGGATTACAGAGGTAACGATTACAGATTGTTACTTCCTACCCTGGTATAATACAGTGTTGGATGCATAAAAATGATCTACTTTAGGTATTTGTGCTGCACAGAAATTTGCACCAGGAATGTAAATATTTATATTTGTTCATTAACTAAGGGAGGTTGTTTATGCATGAAAGACAATTAAAGTATTTAACATTAAAGTAAAGTAACATTTTCATATAATTATATATTAATTTGGCTGCTGTCTATCTGCAATTGATATTACAAAATAGTGATTCAACACACCCAGTTCATAAAAGCTTTTTCTATTCTAAACACCTGCGGTTTGGTAAACGTCCTGTGCAACAAGTGATTTCTTTTACATTTTCAGGTACAGCGGTTAGTTTGAAATAAAAGTTTGTTTAACAGTGGAAATTGAGTCTCATGTCACTGGTATGACTTACTGTATTGTTAGGGAATTGTAAAAAACTACAATACAAATGGATTAAACTACTTAATTTAGGGAGTATACCATGATTGACAACATGTGGTTTGATACCTTGCAGCAGACATTTTGTAAAGTGCATTTTTCATGAAAATTGTCACTGGTGTTACTAGCCGGTGTTCCATCCAAAGTTGCGAATTTAACTTGTGCGCAAAATTGGAATATCGCACAAAACATTTGCGAACAAGCACCGTTTCCATCCAACGAGTCAAAGAGAACAAAATCATCACTTCCTGATAAACTGGCACTAATTTATTCGCAAAATGCATTTCCATCTCTCATTATTCGCATTAACCCTTTTTCGCACAAGTCAAAAACCACCTCAAGCGAGCGTAAAAACTTTTTTTTGCGAATTAAGGCATTTTTATTTGAAATTCAACGTTTCCATCACTCGATTCTGATGCGATACTTAAAAATGCGCATAAAAGCAGGGTGATGGAAACCCAGCTACTGTCACTGGTGTTACCTTCCTTATGGATAACACCAGTGAAGATCAGTTTATGTTTATGTTCTTTTACTAACTGCTTTCACTAAATGCCAAATGTATGCCAAATGTAACAATTTAGTCTCATCTAATAATTATAGTTGAAGAATAAGGATCTTTTGTCTAATGTATGTCACTGGTGTTTCATTGTGTCACTGGTGTTGCCGTGTTTTTTTCAGTCACATTAAATAAAATGTCACATGTGACATGAAAATAATTTTACATCCATTGAATTCTGCTACACTCAAGAGTTAAGATTTAAAGGATTGCATCATTACTTGTTTATAACAGTTTTTTCAAATATTTTCATTGTACATAGTTGCGCAAATGAACTAACATCATTCAATCACACTTTTAACAAACCTGATTAAAATAAACAAAACAATCTCCTTATTTGTTGATTTATCATTATTTTTCTGTAACTCTGACTACATGTGCTGAAAACAATCGAGAAATAATATTTCATAAAAACCTCTAAAATTGCCAAAGAAGTAAGGTAAAAAATATTAAAAATCATTAAGCTGTCATTTATGTGTATTCATAAAGTCAAAAGGTAATATAATAATGTGGTCTAAGTTTAAATGTTAAAATCTCCTTATTTGTTGGATTATCATTATTTTTCTGTAACTCTGACTACATGTGCTGAAAACAATCGAGAAATAATATTTCATAAAAACCTCTAAAATTGCCAAAGAAGTAAGGTAAAAAATATTAAAAATCATTAAGCTGTCATTTATGTGTATTCATAAAGTCAAAAGGTAATCTAATAATGTGGTCTGTTTAAATGTTTTTCTTGCCATACCAAAAAATATATATATACTGTGTGTATATATATATATATATATATATATAACGTTGGACTTAGTTTCGTCCAGCATTCCGATGAATATTTACACCTGTTGCACCATCTAAAACTACGACTAGGCGCAGCTAAGCTTTAGCGTAGACTGTGCGCGTCCGCGCGGACACGACGCCATTCGCGTTACTATGGTTACAACTTGAAATTACTGGCTCCAATGAATACATGAAAAATGGCTGCTGAACCGAAAAAAAAAATTAAATTACTCAGATTGTGAAACAAGAAAAATTATTGAATCTTCAGTAGATATATGCATATTTTAGTATGCAAACAAAACAATTCAGTAACAAATAAGAAAAAACAAGACATCTGGCAAAAGATAACAGTGGCAGTAAATGAAGCTGAGGGTGGATAAGGAAACCGGACAGTCGAGGAAGTAAAAAAAAAAAAATGGAAAGATCTTCTTCAGGCAGCCAGGAGAGACTCTAGTCAGCTCAAAAAACCCCCAATGGGTGGGGGACCCCCTCCTAAAATCTCACGCTACAGCACTATTATAATGGATGTGTTTGGAGACGATTCGCCAGCTTTTACTGGCCTAAAAGGCTGTGACACTAGTGCCAGCAACATAGATGTAAAGGAAGAAAAGCAAGTTGAAGCTGAAGAGGACACAAGTTTTTCTTCCATTTCAAATGATTCATCAGACACCAGTTATGAAAGTAACATTAAAATAGTGGGCTAATAAATTGTTATAGGCTATAGACCTGTTTACACTGTGTACGGAGTAACCTACACAAATTTCTGAAGCAACTCATATTTTAATAATGCATTCAACTTTTGCAGATAATCCCAATCTGCCTTTAGCACTGCGGACAGTGTTAAGTTCAGTTCAGTCCTGTATACGGAGCTGCTGTGGTTGAACGTGTTTGAGCAGTAAAGAGTGTTATTGCTAAGAACAGTTGTGGTTATTGAGTCAACATTGGTAGCAGAGGATGGCTGCTGCTGGAAATTACAAAAATCCCCCACCGTTTGACGAGAAGACGGCGTACGAAAGTTGGAAAAATGAAGTTGAAATTTGGACCTGGACAGCAAGAAACAAGCCTCGGCAGTTACCTTGTCACTAACGGGCAGAGCAAGGGACAGTGCACTGGAAATTTCTGCTGAGGATTTAAATACTGACACTGGAATGCAAACACTTATAGCGAAATTGAACTCTGTGTTTTTAAAAGAAGAAAAAGATCGACGGTACGAGGTGTACACAGAGTTTGACCGGATCACAAGAGAAAGCGCCGTTTCTATGGTGGAATACATCGTCGAGTTCGAACGTCGATACAACAGGCTACGTAAGTTCAAAATGGAGCTCCCAGATGTCGTACTAGCCTTCTACTGGATACTGCTGGACTTACCGTTAAAGATAAACAGTTAGCGCTTACAGCTTGCCCCAGCGTCTCTTTCACTGATATGAAATCAGCCTTGAAAATAATTTTTGGAGATAACGTTACTTCACCACGAGAGGGCGGCAGTGCACTGCAAGAGCGCAGATAGTGACACTGCCTACTACACGAGATACTCAGGCAAACGGGGAAATAAGTCAAACACCACACAACAACCCCAAACCGTGGCTCAAGGCACAAACCCCCTTGATAAATATGGGAGAAGAACGAAATGTGCAATTTGCCAAAGCACTTATCACTGGGCAAAGGACTGTCCAAACAAGAAGGAACATGTAAGACTGACAAAAGATGAAGGACTAAAAGATGACATTGAAGAATGTAACATCACTTTGTTTTCAAATGAATCTTTATCTAACACAGAAATCTTCATGGTGGAGGCTTTAGGATCAGCTGTGATTGACACAGCCTGTACAAGAACTGTGTGTGGAGAAAAATGGCTTGAGGATTATACAAGTGGGCTGCCACAGAGTGAGTTACTGAAAATAGATGACAAACAAAGTGCAAGACCTTTCAGATTTGGTGATGGCAAAGTTGTTCACTCCACAAGGAAAGTTACCATTCCAGCTAAGATAGGACATACCAGATGCAAAATAGAGACAGAAGTTGTTCCTGCAGATATACCAATGCTCTTAAGCAAGGCTTCATTTTGACGATTGTTTCTGTCCAGTCTGCTCGTTTTATCGCGTTTAACCACAGCTGTCGTCGGTTTTTTGTCTGGCAGTGGCAGCAGATATGCGATCAAATTTCTAATTTGAGGCTGTATTACGTAGCTTCTGGCACCCAACATCACAACAAGATGATATTTTAAGCTCCTTATGTAGCCGAACCTGCGCTGGTTTGAATGGGCCGCCTCCAGTTTCCCCTTTGTTTTGCTGCCTCCAGCTAGCGCTGTGACGTCAGCCAGGGAGGAAAAATAGACACTCCATTAAAGTAAACATGAGCCACACACCTGCGCTTGAGCACTCCTATGCAGCGCTCAATGATCGACCTCGTCTGTGAGAGCACATAGTTGTACTGCCTTTCCTGCTCCGTTCAGGGTACCAGACAGGTGTCATCAGCCACTTCTTTAAAGGGTAGCCACTGTCGCAAAGCATTATACCAGAATGCTGCCCCTCCTCACACGATTGGGCCAGTGCGCTCTCCCTCAAGATGCGTGCATCATGTGCAGACCCATACCACCGTGCCACCACATCTATTAATTTCATGTTTGCATCACACACAACCTGTATGTTGATTGAGTGAAAGCCTTTCCTATTTACAAAAAGGTACTCATTTTTAGATGGTGCCTGAATGCGCACGTGAGTACCATCAATACAGCCAAAAATACCAGGTATGCCGGAATCTCTTCTAAATTTGTCCTTGGTGGGTGTGGCCTCCTCCTGGGTGGGTAGACAAACATGTATTTGAGCCCGACTTTGAAGGGCCAGAGACACTCGTCGTATTGCCCGGCTGGCTGTACTTCTTCTTACATTTACCATATCAGCGAATGTATTTTGGAAAGATCCACTGGCATAAAATCGAAGAGATATTAGCACCTGCAGTGTTGGGGACAACGCTCCGTTCCTGTCTGTTGCGTGCTGTAACTGCGGTGATAACTCGTTGATTAATTCTAAGGGTGTTTTCACACTTGGTCCTTTTAAGGGGTCTGAGCACGGTTCGTTGGATTTTTGGCCCAGATGTGAACTCTCCAAACAAGCTCAGACCCTTTTAAAGCGAACTGAGCCGAGACCATCTCGGGAGGTGGTCTGAGTACGGTTCGCTTTGAGATATTGGCACGGTTCGCTAAAAACGTGCATTGTGAACACAAATCGCTCCCGGTTAACTTGTTCTTTTTCTATTCGTGAATTTTCTTTAGTTTGGTCTTTACATGTCTCCGTACAAATCGCGCTTTTCAAAAAATGGCTGCTGCTGGAAGAGGGATATTATGGACAGACGAGGAAACGGATGCACTTCTACAAATTTGGAAGGAGGACTATATAAAAAAACAACTGTCAACAACCCACAGAAATTCAAAAGTGTTTCTCCAATTTTCAGCAAAACTGAAAGAGAGAGGATTTAACCAGACCGCTCTGCAATGCCGGGTTAAAGTGAAGAAATTGCGCCAGAAATATATGGCCACACGAGACAAACTTAGAACTAGAGGAGAGTCAGCCGATGTAAAGTGGCCACTTTACGATGTACTGGACGAAATTCTTGGTACAAGCCCCTGCGCAAACCCAATGGATGTCGTAGAGGAAGTGTTGACATCAGCGAGGATGATAATGGTACGCTCATTGTCAACTTGCTTTACTACTTTAAAACACAGCTTTAAAAAATATTATTTGAACCCTGCTGAAACGAAACCTTTCAATAAGTTCTCTGTCTCCATATATATCTAGAGGATTGGTGCGGTCTCTCATTACTCTTTCACGCCTGAAAGCCCGTCGATCGTGTAGCCTGTATATCGGACACGCCATTGTCTTTTAATTGTTTTTATTTATTATATTTATTATCACTATGGAAACAAGTCAAGGCTTTTCACGTTACACCTACCTTTGATTAGGCAGAAAATTTAGTGACAGACGTGCGCTATGCCCAAATGGTGCAACAGGTTTTAATTCTACACAGGACTTAAAACGCATTTTACGTCAAGCCTAGTCTTACGACCGGGTGTACGTCTAGCTGGTGCAAAGTTAACAAACTTAAATGGCTTAAGTAAATAATACTTAAAATAAGTAAGGAATACTTTTAATATATTAGTAAATAAGACTTAAATTACACTTAATTTAATTAAGTTAAGATTACTTAATTGAATTAAGGCAACAAGTTTGCACAATTTAAGTAAACTTAACAAATTACTTTTTACAGTGTTCTGCGTAATGACTTTATGTAATTTCAGTGCTTATCTCCATTAATGAGAGTGGAATATTTAATGTCATTGTGTATATCGTAATGAAAACAGAGTTTAAAATCATTGTTTACTTCATACTTTTCTCACTCCAGGAAAAAGAGTTTGTACGCATGGTCTAGAGCAGTGGTCACCAACCTTTTTAGGCCCAAGATCCCTGACCTCGGCCTTTATGAAAGACAAGATCTACCTATTGAAGAATTGAAATACTTCGCGATCAGCATGAGTTTATAATTAATTTCATAGTTCCCCCAAAACAATTTGAATTCTGTCATCACTCACCCTTAAGATGCTCCAAACCATCTAAGACTTTCGTTCATCTTCAAAAGAAAAGCTGAGATATTTTAATAAAAATCTGAGAGATTTATGTCCCTGCGATGAAAGAAGATTCACCAAAGATGTTCACGTTTCAAAAAGTTGAATCTACTGGGACAGTGATAAGATCTACCAGTCGATCGCGATCGACGGGTTGGCGACCACTGGTCTAGAGTGTCCGTATGAAGCGGAGGCCTACATATTTACGCCAAGGTTATTTTTTATAAATCCCAATATGTGCATGGAAAATTGTGTATGCATATTTCTATGTCCATTTTGTGCATACGCAACTTCTGTCAGGACCACTATCGTCAATGTGACCTGCCAGAACTAACTCTACGCTTGATGTTTATAAATGAAACCCCAGATCATTTTGTAGAGGTAACATCCTTATGTCATGGCCATGCGATGTGAAGTTGTGGCCTTGAGATCCTATGTTAATACTTTTTTGTCAGTCTTAATTCAAAATAAAATGTTAATAATCACAGGTTGCTATGGTCATGCAGATTTGTTTATGCATAAACTCGTGACCATGATAAAAGAATGTTGTTTGCTCAAAGTTGTGGCACCGAAAAAAAGATGTTGTTCCCTCAACACTGGATCTTGAGGCCACGACTTATTACCATGTTCTTACGATATGTTTTCACCACAACAAAACGGAACATGAACAGAAGTGAAGTGAACGAAACATGTCCTTTCCCAGTCACCATAGCATTCAAGAGAATGAGGAACATGTATGTGGTGGCTTCAAGCTGCAAGCCATTTACATCATACATATTGGAAACTTCTAGCAAGACCACAAACTTTGCACCTTCAGTATCTTTGCTTCCAAATCTAAAGCCCTAACAGAGGACAGTTGTGGTCATCAGCTCAGATGTGGTTTTAGAAGCATTGTTTTACTACACCCAACTTGAACATTGTGAAACTGCTCTGCTTTTGCAACACAAACCATTTTTGATTGCAAGGAATTGTAAAGCAAGTAAAAATGTATTGAGTAAAAACAAATAAGTAAAAAATAAAATTGAATTGTGAATTTTACTGCATTTTGTGTAAGAATTAACTAGAATTTTTACTTTTTACTACATTATGAGAACTGATCTCTAAATATCTGATATTCAATACAAGTTTATTTGATAGCACTTATTATTGTTGATTACCTCAAAAATTAATGTCCACTTGTCCCTCCATTTCTTAATAAAATAAAATGAAATAAAAATCTTGGATACAGTGAAATGTAAACAGTGCACAATTACAATGAAAGTGAATGGGGCCAATCCATAAATGTTCAAATACTCACTGTTTTAGTAGTATAACCACAAGATGTGAACAACGTGTGTTAACACTTTTGCATACAAAAAAGAACTAACTAAACGTATCTAATTTTATAACTTTGTTTCCATGACAATGCCATAAACCCTAAAACGACTGTAAAAATGGTGATTTAAACCACTTTATGACTCAACTTACAAGTTTTAACAGAATAATTAATGTAGGTGCTTTTACAAAGTGATGAGCTTCAGATTTCTGAAATATCTGAAGATTCCTCCAAAAACGGGCCCATTCACTTTCATTGTAAGTGCCTCACTGTAACATTGATTTACTTTTTTTTTTCTTTTCCCAACGGAAAACAAGGAACAATTTTGTGGCAATTGACATTATGCAACAAATGCTGTTGATTTATCTGAATTCAGAGTTTATAAGAGGTTAAACAATCAGTCATTTAGAGCCATTTCTACATTTTATGCAGACTTGTGGTCAGATAAATGTCTCCACCCCCCTTTAAAGTATATTTATACAGTGTTTTGTCAGTAAGAGCTCACTGATTGTCTTCATGATGACCATCATCTCTCTGCTCCTGCTGGCCTCTCTGCTGCCACACCTGACCTTCACTGGTAAGACAGATTGACTAAATTGCATTTTGGTCAATTATTGGTGAATAAGAAAGCTAACAGCGCAATCTCTTTCAGCTCATGTGGGTGTAGTGAACGGCAGTGAAGCAAAACCCCACTCCAGACCTTATATGGTTTCTGTCCAGGCTTTTGGGCAACACTACTGCGGTGGATTCCTTATCTCTGATGAGTTTGTCTTGACTGCTGCACATTGTTGGAAAGGGTAAGAGTTTTGTTTAGTCTAAACTGCAATGTTGAGTTAAAACCACGTTTGACTGAAAAAACGACTGCAGTGCAACCATACAGTGTATAATTTTCATAAATGAGCATCATGACTCAATAAAGCAATATTTCCAATGCACTCTTTCAACAGATTTGGGACTCGGATGGTTGTGGTTGGTGCTCATGACTTAAGCGACAGTAATACTTTGAAGCGAATCGGAGTGAAGGACTACTTCCCACATCCAAACTACAAAATTAGTCCTATTCAGAACGACATCATGCTTTTGAGGGTAACAACCTGTTTATCTGTTAAAAACAATATCTGCCCTGTTGAAAAAACCAGCATATGCTGGTTAGGTATGTTTTGACGCTGGGATGCTGGTTTATGCTGGTCAGAAACACTAGCATAAACCTAACTCACACAATGAGAATTTATCATTATTATTTTATTTCTTGTATTATTTCTTTAAGACATAATCAAAAAGATTTAATTAAGATCGACTTCTTGAGTCTATTTCCTACAAAATATTAGTTTATAGAAACAAAAAAATGGGCCAAAAAAAAATATTAGAACATTTTTGTTATACTCAGGAGAACAAATCAATAATGTAGAAAAAAGACTCTTTTTAAAGAGGTACTTAAAAAATTGCAGTATAATCAACTGTGGTTCAGTTTGATAAAAGACTAATACATTTCTCTATTAATAATGGTTGTTTTTGAATTACAGCTACAGGAAAAGGTCAAAATAAACAACGATGTTAAATGGATAGCATTACCAAAGGATGGAGAAAATGTTCAGGAAAACACTCTCTGTAGTGTTGCAGGCTGGGGGGACCTGTGGACTGATGGCGAACCGAGTAGTCGTCTAATGGAGGCAAACGTGTATTTAATGAATAACAGAGAATGTTACAATAGGTGGGGAGAGATTTACTACTCGCTCTCACAGATGATGTGTACATATGGCCATGGTGGATTCTGCAGTGTACGTACAAAAGATGATCCATAGACTTTGTTAAAGGGGTCATATGATGCGATTCCAAGTTTTCCTTTCTCTTTGGAGTGTTACAAGCTGATTGTGCATAGATAAGATCCCTGAAGTTGCAAAGACTAAAGTCTCAAAACCAAAGAGATATTCTTTATCAAAGTTACTCTTTAAAATAGCATCATATGACCCCTTTAATTCATGAACTGGTTTTAACTGATATATGACACTTAAGTAATGTGTTGATCTGTGTTTCTTAACAGGGAGATTCTGGGGGTCCTTTGGTTTGTGGAGACACTGCAGTTGGTGTCGTATCATATCGTTACATTGCTCTCTGCAATTCACCTGAGAAACCTAATGTGTATACTAAGATTTCAGCATATCTTCCATGGATCCACCAAATCATTAGAAACGTTAAGTGACTTCATGAAAAATTAAAAAGGAAGACATATTTTTCTTGAATTCTTCCTTAAACCTTCTTTCAATAAAAGTATCACATGGCAAGCATCAATCAGTTGAAGTGTCGTCATTGTCGCGACCATACAATGGAGGGCACATGTTTAAAGTCATTTCACATTAGTTCATTTGGTTGCCATCTTGGTGATGTTCTTTATTAGACACGCATGTACAGCTTATATCTACTTGAATGAGGGGAGGAAAATCCTAATAAACTGGTGGTCAAGATTTTTTTTCAGACTGGTGAAAAAAAAAAAAAAAAGGTCTAACAATCAACTTCTGCAATTTCCTTAACTCACCACTAGAGATTAGTTGTCAGTTTCCTCTCTGTGTTTTGTTTTAATGGCCTACTGCTACAGCATCACAAAGTAAGGCTTGGGTCGATTGTAAGAACTGCATGGAGCTACATGCTCTACATGCAAGAGAAAAGAGGAACATGTGCTTGGTGGCTTCAAGCTGCAAGCCTTTTACATCATATGTTAAAGGGGTCATATTAGATTAGATTAGATTAGATTCAACTTTATTGTCACTGTGCAGAGTACAAGTACAGAGCCAATGAAATGCAGTTAGCATCTAACCAGAAGTGCAAATAACAGAGTATATAAATAAATATAGATTATGTGTATATACATTAAGCTTTATGACATATAGTGCAAGTTATGAGGTAGGAGGGCAGAGACCAGCTCAATGCAAATGACACTTGCAAGTATAATTGCAGTATAAAACTAGTAAACTAGTAGATTATTGAGAGTATACGTCAAAGTGTACTTTCACAAACTACTAATTTACTACAAGTTTTACACTAGTAAACTATTAGTATACACATAAGTTCACTTGCAGTACAAATGAAAACGTAATTGTGGACTAGTTGGGCACTTTACTACTGTTACACTTATAGTACACTTAAAAGTATACTTTTATATACTAAAAAGTGGGCCAATTTAGTCCCAAGTGGTATTCAAGTAGTACACTTACAAGTATACTAATAGTACACAGATGTTAGTATACTTAAAAATATACTTCCTTAAGTATACTTCATAAAATGAACTTGAAGTAAACTTCTTTTTCGTAAGGGAAGGGAAGATGAAGAGTAACAACTGAATATGCTGTCATGTTTTTTACCAATTAAAGAAACTGAAAAGGTAATAACCAATGATCCATATTCCATTATACTGCAAAAACTACTTTAAACCAAATTACTAGTATAACAAAACATTACCACTGAAATCTATAAGCTCAAATACTGACCATATTATCCTTTCCATCCAGTCCTTACAGAAGATTTGTTAATTTCCAGCATGTATTCTTCAGTCATGGACCTTTAATGAAATCCACTTTAACGAAATAAAGCTGAAATTTGATTTATTGTCTTTATGTTCTGGGGAGAAACTCAGATGTAGTAAGATGAATACAATTTGTCATAAGGATTCAGTTTCAGTTAATAAACAGTTAAATCTCTCTGCAACCACAAATTTAATTTGGATTCACAAACTCTATGAGTTTGAAATATTCAGAAGTTCTTTGTAGTCCTGTAATTTGAAGACCAAGATACTGGAGTTTATCTTAATTACTCATTCACAGTTGTTTACATTTAGATATAAACTAGATATCTAAGCTCAGCGGTATTGATAGCTTGTGCAGTTCATCTCTCCAATTAATTCTATACGTTATTATTTATATTTGTTTTTTTAATGTAAAATTCTATTATTTTGGCTCGCTGCTCAAAATATAAACACAAACGTGTAACTTCAAACTTTTCCAAACAAACTTCAGATGTTTTCATGAAAGTGTAATCTACTTTCTATTTTCATAAAAGTGTAATGTATCTTATTACAATAAGGACACTTATTATATATTTAGTTTTATTTAGATAATTTTGGATCGATTTTTCTTCCTGTTTATTATTCCCATTTCAAACAGGACGAAGTGTTCAAATACACAGAAAAACTGGTGAATCAACTGAGATCCAAGTGACACACTATTGTAAAGATGGCGTTTATTAAAGAGGAGAGTGAAGACATGAAGATTGAAGAAACATTCAAACATGAAGATATTGAGGAACAAACAGGTTGGTTTTTATTCTCAAAGCTGAACTCACTCATTTGATACTTATTAAAATGTCCATCTCTACAGAAATGAATGATATAGAAGAATGTATTTTATTTGGAAAATGGTTTTATTTGACACATCACACATTCAGTAACTGTATACAACAGTAAATGCTGAATCAAGCAATAACCAAGTTATATGTAGTAAACATCAGTCAAGTAACACAATAATAAAATGTTTGGACCATTGACAGCTTGTTAGTTATTACATGCTGTCTATATTTGTTCTTCATTTAAAAGGCTGTGGCAAGAAAAAAAACAGCCAGTAACTTTATAAGAAACTGCTAAATAATAGATGCTTTAAATCAAACCGTCTGAATGTTTCTAAATGACAAGCTAAGATGAAGAAGCTATCCTAAGATGACATTTCTACACAATCATTATTTATTTTTTAATGTATTTATTTATTTATTTATTTGAGTTTTCCCCAACAGTCCAAGCATACCTATAGGCCTAAAGAACAGTGCATAAAACAAACGTGTAATGAAGAAATTAAAATAATTGTAAATAATAATTCTGCTCCACAGCAGATTCCAAGTGACATGAGGCTGCATGGGTGTTTCATTTAAACAGCATAAGCACCGTAAGCAATGAAGTACATCTTTTTTTTATTTTTTTGACATTTAATCATGCCAAAATCTAGTTGTCCACATAGATGCAGTGTCTTTTGTTTTATTTAAATTTTGCACAGACCAACTTGTTAGCAGTTGCAGGTGAAGTCTGTATTTGTATGACGGGAAGGAGGATCAGTTCAAAAAGAAAATAACGTTTAAAAAGAAAAACGTTGTATATCCCATTCAGGTCATTTTAATTGAGATATTTAGAGCCGGAAACATTTTTGAACTATAAGTAAAAAAAATTGTTTGTAGTTATATTCATTGTTGATTATTATTTTTTATTTCATTGATTAGTTGATGCAGCCCTAATATCAATGATACACTTCATTAACTACTTAAGTTGTGCAGTGTTTTCAGGTTACAATTTAAACCTAAGTATCATCGGCATAACAGTGAAAATGAATGATGTCCCTCAGGGGGAACATACAGTATTATAAGGAGAAAAGGAGAGGGCCTAATACCGAGCCCTTTGGCACTCCATACTTTGTGTAAATAAAGAGATGTCTCATCAAACATGAGTAACAGTGGTCAGATAGATAGAACCTAAACCGTGCTAATGCTTGCGCACAAATGTCTCCATAATAATCAGAGAATGATGTGGTCTATGTTGATGTAATGGCACTAGAAGAGACATGTAGCTGCGATTGTTAACTTCAATAAGCGCAGTTTCTGTGCTATGGTGAGGCTTAAAGGAATAGTTCACCCCAAAATGAAAATGTACTCACCCTCAGGCCATCCAAGTTGTAGGTGACTTTTTTTTAGTAAAGATTTTTTGCTGAAACCGTGGACTTTGGTGATTCATAAAATGCAAGTCAGTGGCTACCATCTCTTGAAATCATGTACAGGCAAAACAAATAAATACCTGTGGCTCGTGACAATATATTGAGGTTGTTAGATCGCTGGCTCCATGCCTAGACAATTAAGATCCAGCCCCGGATGCTAGATCCATTCTGAAAATATCAGTTTGTCCGGTAACAGAACGTCTCGTCAGCAGAGTAGTCTAATACCCGAACCCTGTTAACAGGAGGTCTTGTCTGGTACCCAAAATACCCAAAAACATTATTGTCTTCTGTCAGCAAAGAAGTTGACTGAGGAAAAAGCCAGTGAAAGTGAAGAGCAGAAGCAGGAGACGAAGTGATGATGGTAAAAAGGAGCAGAGTTTATTCAATAGTCTTAGTTGCGAATGTCTCAATGCTCAGACATCATCTAAAGAACACAAATCCAACAAGTAGTGTTATACCAAACTGATTCACAACAACATCCCATAATCCTTGAGTTTCCATAAACATTCCCTCGTATCTCTTATTCATGAAGACAAACAGGCCTTGAAACCACACAGTCAAAAGACTAATCAACAATGGAAAAAATATATAAAAACAACAATAAGATAATATAAATGACTAATCTATTAATGAATCAATGAAATGTATATATTTGTTGATATAGAGTACGTACTCTGTCGCATACCTTGTCAGTGTCGTGCGCTTGCTTAGCGTTTTGTTGTGATTAACAGTAAAGTGTGTTCAGCTGAATTCAATTTCCGTTTTGTCAAACGGGTATAAAAAAGGTTAGTATACCGCGGCAGCCCTCGTGTGAAGACCGAAGAGTGTAAAGACCCTCGACTCCACCGTGCGACTCCAGGGACACTGGCAAGGGATATAAGAATCGTTTTTGATACATTCTCTTTTCTATACCTTGCTTCACTTCTGTTTCAGTTTTTATGACCAACTCTTACTATGTGTTTCCAGATCCCTACTATCACTACCACTCACAAACCATGCATCACCCACTGTAGGCAGCACAATCCTAACAACCTGCACACTTTGCCTGTGTCTGCTTAAACACTACTTTCTTTTTTTTATTGGTTTGTGGAATTGTCAGTCTGCAGTAAACAAAGCAGATTTTATTACATCTATTTCTAGTCATTCAAGACTAAACCTCATGGCCCTGACAGAGACGTGGATCAAACCAGAGGACAATGCTACACCTGCAGCACTCTCCAATAATTTCAAATTTTCTGACTGGAAGAGGTGGAGGTACTGGTCTGCTTATCTCTAATGATTGGAAATGTATTCCTTTACCTTCTCTGGATAATAACAGCTCCTTTGAATCACATTCAGTCACTATTACCCACCCTTTTAAAATCCATTTTGTAGTTGTTTATCGACCCCCAGGACCACAAGGTAACTTCTTGGATGAAAGATGTGCTGCTCTCAACCTTTCCTGAGGATGGTACTCCCAGTTATGCTTGGAGACTTCAACATCTACCTAGATAAACCTCAGGCTGCAGACTTCCACACTCTGCTTGCTTCTTTTGATCTCAAGCGAGTATTAACTACGGCTACTCACAAATCAGGCAACCAACTGGACCTTATTTACACACGACACTGCTCCA
>NW_015625046.1:110252-114492 GCF_001515625.1 Sinocyclocheilus rhinocerous
CTCATGGCCCTGACAGAGACCTGGATCAAACCAGAGGACACTGTTACTCCTGCAGCACTCTCCAATAATTTCTCTTTTTCCCACTCCCTCCGTCTGACTGGAAGAGGTGGAGGTACTGGTCTGCTTATCTCTAATGATTGGAAATTTAATCCTTTATCATTTCTGAGTATCAACAGCTCCTTTGAATCACATTCAGCCACTATTACCCACCCTCTTAAAATCCATTTTGTAGTTGTTTATCGACCCCCAGGACCGCTAGGTAACTTCGTGGAAGAATTAGATGTGCTGCTCTTAAACTTTCCTGAGGATGGTACTCCCCTAGTTATGCTTGGAGACTTCAACATCCACCTAGATAAACCTCAGGTTGCAGACTTCCACACTCTGCTTTCCTCTTTTGATCTCAAGAGGGTGTTAACTACGGCTACTCACAAATCAGGCAACCAACTGGACCTTATTTACACACGACACTGCTCCACTGATCATGTGCTCGTTACTCCACTGCACACCTCGGATCACTTCCTCCTCACTCTCAACCTCACCATGGTTCCTGACACAACACATACCCCTACACATGTCACTTTTCGACGTAACCTACGCTCACTCTCACCCTCCTGGCTGTCTATGGTTTCATCTTCGCTTCCTTCCCCTAAACAGTCGGCATCTCTTGATGCTAACAGTGCTACTGATACTTTCTGCTCCACTCTTACATCTTGTTTAGACACTATCTGCCCCTTGTCTTCCAGGCCAGTCCGTACCACCTCTTCTGCCCCTTGGCTGTCTGATGTTCTCCGCGAACATCGTTCTAAGCTCAGGGCTGCTGAAAGGGTGTGGCGCAAATCCAAAAATCCTACTGACCTTAATGTATATCAGTCACTCCTCTCTGCATCGTTAACACATCCCTTCCAGTGCTTCCCACAGGTTTGAAATATACTTGCGGTGGTAGACGGGTGGAAAATCCTCCTATTACCCATGGCACAAAAATGGTCTACTACATGTGACAAATAATGTGTGATTTTTAACAATATTTGTATTTATTGAAATTCATTTTAATTACATAGAATACTATTACATTTAATTACATACTCATATTATGCATTATTATGCATTGCAAATTATGCAAAATTACAGCATAGTTCTCCTTGCTTTGTATTATACTGTAGTGTCTCTCTCAGTGAATGGGACACAGATTTTACTGATACTACTAAAATCTATATATTGAATAATATGCGTCAAATAATTTTTGACACATACATTTATTTTCTTCCTGTGGGGAAACATCTCAGACAGAAACTACAATAGTTTACTATGAATTAAATGGAAATTAAATTACATACAATTTATTGTGTAACCAAAATACAAATAATGCCCAGAAGAACGAAAAAAAAAAAAAATTTTTTACGTATGACTTTTCATTAAAAACAAGCCCGAAAAACACCGGGACTCTTATTTTGAAATGTCTACACTATTGTGGGTTGATCCCTCAGATGAGAAATAAAATATGCATTCTTACAACCGTCTAAAAAATATGATATAAAGTAAGCATTGTCATAATTCATCAACTTGAGTTCATAAGCAATCGCTTGGCATAAATGTGGCGATATTCATTGACTGAATCGCTTTGAAGCAGTCTGAAGTGCTCGTGCAATGGCGCTACCTTGTGACACTGCAACAACCGTGCAGCGCGCTCTTTTTTTTTTTTTTCTTCTTCTTTTTTTAAATGAAATCACAGCCTTTTGAAGTTTAATAATCAATAGCCTGTATCGCGATTTATGTTTTTCCCATCCGCAAAATATAATACATCTTAAAATGATCATTAAGACGTTTGTTTTACCATTTCATGCATTGAAGACTTTATATGGCATTAAATTTAAGAAAACTCACCCGGAGGGATTTTGCTTTATTCGCACACGTGCTTCTATATACATTTTATGGTTCGCACACATCTATTTTTAGTCGCAAATGAGCCTGAAGCGCCCACACTGTCGAGCTCTGTCTTTGTCTCTGCAGCGCACGTGCGAATGCCAGTGGGAGGAAACCGAACGAGCAGATACAAAACGTGTAGTTATTAGGGATGGGTACCGAGAACCGGTATTTTTCTGAACCGGTATGTAATTGGGTCAATACCGGACTACCGATAAGCTTCAGGACAAACGATACTGTTATCGATACTTGCGTTGTTTTATCTCCGTATACTTCAATGTTAACAACGAATTAGAAGCTGCTGCTTGTCATTTTCCTTCACTGAATGATGTGGCCGACATTTGCTCGACGTGCGTGTGATATCCATGGGCATATGCGGTGTGTGTTTGCATGCAATCAGTGGCGGTGAAACGTTTGAAAGTGTGGGCTCACGTTACAAAACTAGGCGACACCAGTGTCAGATGCAATATATGCAGTAGTGTAATAGTGAACAAAGGAGGCAACACTAGTAATATAATGAAACATTTACTAACAAAATACAACATCTACCTCAAGCAATGCACTGTATTATGTCTCGCGGCTCCAGCTCCAACTGAAACTCGCGAGACACATTCACATCAAATGCACTGTATTATGTCTCGCGGCTCCAGCTCCAACTGAAACTCATGAGACACATTCACATCAAAATGTTGATTCGGTAGAGTTACACTCACGAGACTTATTCGCAATCACAAAAGTACATTATTTCCGCGTGCTTTAAAAGCCTTGCTGGTTAAACATTTCATTCGCGTGCTGATCTGGCGTGAGCTTGTTCAGAGTGCGTACACCTGAAATTTGTGTACACTAAAAGGCCAGTCAAACGGCACCTGATTACTTAGTTGTCTTAGTTATCGTCTGATTGCACGAATACTGTCAAAAACACACAAGGTTTACATATAAACACAGTTAATTATGTCTAAAGTGAAAGTAAACAGTTGAGAGAAAAACGGATGCGTGCAGCTCTTAAAGCGGCAGTACTAAACATGCTACCGCTAGTCATTAAAGGGATAGTTCACACAAAAATTATAATTCTGTCATTATTTACTCAGTCATGCTGTACCAAACATGTATTAATTTTTATTTATTCTTTTGCTGAACACAAAAGAAGATATTTTGAAGAATGTGGGTAACCAAACAGTTGCTGGTCCCCACTGACTTTAATAGTAAAATATGAAAGTCACTGGGGACCAGCAACTGTTTAGTTTCCCACATACTTCAAAATAACTTTTTATGTTCAACAGAAGAAAGAAGCTCATTCAGGTTTGAAACAACTTGAGAGTGAGTAAATGATGACACCATTTTCATATTTGGGTGAACTATTCCTGTAATGTTAATAAAATAAAACACAAAGAGAAAAATAACTCACTGCTCTTGACTGAAGAACTTTAATACAGGTGCTAAAGTTCAGCAGTAATAAAATAACTTACAATTTTCAACAACTTTTCACTTCATATCTTTTTGCCCCAAATAGTATCGATAACCGTATCGATAAGTACCGGTATCAATCAGCGGTATCGGTACCGATAAAATGTAAACTATACTCATCCCTAGTAGTTAATAATCGATCGTGGATGGTTCTATTATTTTAAACGGATAAATAAAAAAAACATACATAAAATAAAATATTAGTATAAGAGGATAAAAATAATAAAAGCAAAAATGTTTCACCAAATATACTTGGGCCGTTAATATACCAAGTAAACTCTATGTGTGGGAAACACTGCCTTTACACTGGTGTTTTTCCCTCAACATTTAGACAGGCTCATATAACCCCTACTACTTAAGCAACCCACCCTTAACCCATCTCTTTTAAAGAACTACAGACTCTGCCTTTCTCACACAGAACAACCTCCTCGACAGCAACCAGTCTGGTTTCAGAAGTGGACATTCAACCGAGACTGCCTTGCTCTCAGTTGTTGAAGCCCTAAGACTGGCAAGAGCGGATTCCAAATCTTCAATATTTATCTTGCTGGATCTGTCCGCTGCTTTTGACATGGTTAACCACCAGATCCTCCTGTCAACTCTAATGGCAAAGGGCATCTCAGGAACCGCACTCCAGTGGTTTGAGGCTTACCTCTCAGATAGGTCCTTCAAAGTATCTTGGAGTGGTGAGGTGCATCTAACTACTGGGGTGCCTCAGGGCTCAGTTCTTGGACCACTTCTCTTCTCTGTCTACATGGCATCAATACGTTCTGTCATTCAGAAACATGGCTTTTCGTATCACTGCTATGCTGATGACACTCAACTCTACCTCTCATTCCATCCTGATGATCCAACGATA
>NW_015625046.1:115322-118680 GCF_001515625.1 Sinocyclocheilus rhinocerous
CTTGCGTTCTGCAAGTGAACGTCACTTTATTGTGCCATCCCAAAGAGGCACAAAATCACTTTCTCTGACTTTTAAATTAAATGTTCCCTCCTGGTGGAATGACCTGCCCAACTCAAACCGAGCAGCTGAGTCCTTAGCCATCTTCAAGAATCGGCTAAAAACACATCTTTTCCATCTTTATTTGACCCTCAAACTCTAGCACTCTCTATTCTAATTCTATTCTTAAAAAATGTCCCATTGTACACTTGCACTCTATTCATTTACTGCTTGTTTTCTTTATAAAAAAAATACTAACACTAGCTTTTCTAATCTTTTTGTATTCTATTTGTTTTCTTTTTATTTATTATACAATTAACAAAAACAAAAAAGACCTCTAACACTAGCTTGCTCTATTGTTTTTTTATTCTAGCAGTTTTCTTTTTATTTATTATATAATTTTTAAAAAACTTGCTACGTGTACTGTGTTAAGCTAAGAGACTTGTAATAGCACTTGTATATCATTGCTCTTTTGTTGATTTTGATTGCTTCCATTGTCCTCATTTGTAAGTCGCTTTGGATAAAAGCATCTGCTAAATGACTAAATGTAAATATATAAATGACTATAATGAGCAGTGTTGGGGAAAGTTACTTTTAAAAGTAATGCATTACAATATTGCGTTACTCCATAAAAAAGTAACTAATTACTCCACTGGCCTCGCTCCGTTCCCACGGCTCTCGGCCCCGCCCCCACTCGTCACATACTGAATCTTTTTTTTTTTGTGGGTGAGATGAATTAATGCATATTCATATTTATTTTGAACTACAGTAACATCTTCTGATTTCTCTCAACATGAGGGCAGGAGAGCTGTCAATCAATACATTGAGAAAAAAAAAAAAAAGTAACTTGCGTTACTTATTTGAAAAAGTAACTCAGATATTCTCTTGTAAATTAAAAAGTAATGCGTTACTTTACTAGTTACTTGAAAAAAGTAATCTGATTACGTAACTTGCATTACTTGTAATATATTACCCCCACCACTGATAATGAGTATTATAAATTTATATGATTAAATGGAATAGTAAAATGATTAAATGATTATAAATGAATAAAAAAAGAAGTAAAACACAACAAAAATGTATAGTTGCTCTTATAAAGGTCTTATAAAGCAAAACGATCAGTCTGTGCAAGGATCTCAACATTGTTTACATTATTTTACCTGTAATCCAGAGACTCTTAACTCTACTTTCCCATTAAATTGACTTCCAGGGAATGTTATTTCCCGTCATGATGAGTGCTCTACTTCTTCTGAACAATTTTTACCCATTGGTTTAATGTTCTTTTAAGGATTATTATGTTTTTGGGAGCTTTTCGGGCCCTTTACATGTTTACAAACTCAATTCATTTTGTACACGTCACAGTACTTCACCATTGCTGAATATATCATACATATTTGTACTTTTTTTTTTGAATGTACAGCCACATGTCACATTACTTCATCAAACTTGGTCACCACAATGCCAAGATATTTGAAGATGATGGGTTTTTGATGTTTGATATGTTGATAAATTTATAGTAAAAAACAGGAATTGACGTTGAGCTGTATCAAAGAGGCTGATCACGTGGATGTGATTATTGTGAGCCATGGTCACAGCGCCACCAACTGGCAGCAGGAACTGTGTCTTGTACAACAGACTTTGAAATAGGGGCATGTATGTGCCTACTGAGGGTCCAGTTGCCACCAGCTGGCAGCAGGAAGTGTAGCACATCAGACTTTGAAATAGTCCTCCTTTATTTACTCACTTTAATGCATGTGCCCCCCATTTGTGACAATGACCTGTAGCGCTTGAGCCCGTCATCTCCGCTTACAGCTGTATTGTTGGTTTTGATGTTTTAAATGTCTAAATGTTTTGATGTCCATTGCTTTATGCCATTAAACTGGGCTTAACATGTATTTGTCTTTTTTGCCTTAGACCTGATGGCGCTGAAAGAGGAGAGTCAAGTTCTGAATGAAATGGAAAAGAAAGATCCGCACGAAATACATCATGATTTCATAACTGGAGAAAAATCTTGTTGTTTTTCACAGACTGAAGATGCTTCCTCTCAAAAAAGAGCACAGAAGACTAGAACTAGAAGTCATTTCACCTGCCAACAATGTGGAAAGAATTTAAACAAAAAAGAAAGCATTAAAATTCATATGAGAATTCACACTGGAGAGAAGCCTTACACCTGCCAACAGTGTGGAAAGAGTTTCCCAAGAAAATATAATCTTAGGATGCACATGAAAATTCACACTGGAGAGAAGCCTTACACCTGCCAACAGTGTGGAAAGAGTTTCCCACGAAAAGAAAGTCTTAGGATTCACATGAGAATTCACACCGGAGAGAAGCCATTTGTATGTTGTCAGTGTGGAAAGAGTTTCCCTCATAAAGCAACCTTTCATTCTCACATAAGAATTCACACTGGAGAGAAGCCTTACACCTGCAAACTGTGTGGAAAAACTGCGAACCACAAAGGAAATCTTAAAGCTCACATGAGAGTTCACACTGGAGAGAAGCCTTTCACGTGTGATCAGTGTGGAAAATGTTTCGTACGCAAGGAAGGCCTTAGTAAGCACATGGAGATTCATTCAAGAGAGAGCTGTTTTATATGCCCTCAGTGTGGAAGTACATTCACAGACAGGAAACACTTTAAGAGCCACGTAATAACTCACATCAGACATGAGCCTTTTATGTGTCATCACTGTGGAAAGACTTTCACAAGAAAAACAAACCTCAATACTCATACGAGAATTCACACTGGAGAGAAACCTTTAACGTGAACAATGTGGTAAGAGTTTCAGATGGGAAAACAACCCTTTATACCCACATGAGAGTTCACACCACAGAGAGGCCTATTCACGTAACTTCAGTGTGAGTTTCAGATATCAAATAGATCTGAAGAGTTATTTGCAAACTCATTCTGGCAAGAAATTGCAGTGTTCTGAGTGTGGTAATAGGTTTAGAAAATGGAGCAATTTGAAATTTCACCTGTGCACTGGAGAAAGTAGGCTACCTGTGGGACTGTAATAGCATTAAATTTACTTTCAACAACTTAGTCCATAAATGTCCAAAATATTATAAATGGTAAGGGAAAGTATTAACCTTTTGCAAGGGTTTTAAAGGGGTCATATGATGCTGCTAAAAAGAACATTATTTTGTGTATTTGGTGTAATGAAATGTGTTTATGCGATTTAAAGTAAAAAAAAACACATTATTTTCCACATACTGTACATTATTGTTTCTCCTCTATGCCCCGCCTTTTTGAAACGCGTCGATTTTTACAAAACTAATCGGTCTGAAAAGCGAGGTGTGCTCTGATTAGCCAGCTATCCAGTGCGTT
>NW_015625046.1:118796-125003 GCF_001515625.1 Sinocyclocheilus rhinocerous
AGAATAAAAGTTACGCCTTCTTTCTTTGCGTGAACATTTGGGCGGCGTTATGCAAATCTTCCCGCATAGTGAGGTAGATATGTGGGGGCGTGTTCGAACGAGCCGTTTTAGGTAGGTGTGGCTGACTCTTAACTTTTATAAAGAATATCTCTTTGGATATTCATACTCTTTACAGATCTGATTTATGCACCAAGAGCTTGTAACACTCCAAAGAGAAAGGAAAAAATGAAATCGCATCATATGACCCCTTTAAATATTTGAAGCACAAACCGATGAGATGCTTGAAAAGGCAAACCTGTTTTTGATTGGCTGGAGATTGTCATGGTAACTGATAGTAGTAAGTAGCCGGGACTAAACGTCAATATGATTAATGACTTTGATCTTTGTGACCTTTCCCCTCCCCCACATAGCCCACCCCGTTCGTGACCACCCGCATCGTGTTGACCCTGTGACCTGTTAATGATATCCATATGTGGAAATGTGGATGTGGACACGACCTGTGACCTTTTAATTATCTCCTGGTGTACAATATGAAGACTGATGGTTGTTGAACTCTGTCCTGGTGTCAGGACATAAATGAAGTCCTGAGGCTCATTTTTGAACTTTTAATGGTCCGTTTTAAACTCTTCCATCCGGGGCCACCATCTGACGTCCACATGACAGGCCGCATTCCATTGCATGCTGTGTTATGCTCTCTCTCTCTCTCTGAGATGTGAGAAAGATGTTGATTTTAAGGACAATATCAAAAATAAGTAAACAATTGTAACAGATAGGGATGTAACGATTAACCGCGAGCCGGTTGAAAATCGTTTCAAATATGTGACGGTTCAAATCGGTTGAGATGCTAAACAAATCGCAATTCATTTAGGGGTAGGAGTTTATATGAATGTATGTCTGAGGGTAACTTACTGTCTTTAGAAAAGTTTAGATGGTATTTTTTCTTTTCCTCTTGCCTCTGTATAATGCATATTAAAGTTCATAAGTGCAGAGTTGCTTTGTTTACAGCCGAAACTAAGGAAACTCTTTAAGCGCCACCTGCTGGCAGAGAGTGAATCTGCGTCTCATTCAGCTCGTCCGCTGTTTCATGCAGATATTTTTTTATGTATAGTTTCAGAAAACTGAAGTCAAACCATTCTGTTTTTGTTTCAAATTTTGAAATTATACAAATTTATATTAAAAACTGCTCATGTATGGAGCATCTTTGTTTGGGTCATGATTAAAATGCAGTGGTTGCCTCTAATTTTAAATGGAAAGAGCACAGACAAAGCCTTATTTTGTTTATATGAAGAGATTTCTTTTATTTGTGTTACTTATTTATTTGATTTGGGGCTTGTTTTAAAATTTCAATTTAGTTTTGTTATTTACATTTACATTATATTTAAATTTTGTTATTTAGCAGCCGCTTTTATCCAAAGTGACTAACAAATGAGGATAATAGAAGCAATCAAAACCAACAAAAGAGCAATAATATACAAGTGCTATATTAGTATATTATTATAGTGTTATACTTCAGTTTCACAAAGAAACATGCAGCATTTTGTCCAAGCAATAATAAAAGGGACACATTTAATTTATAATTTGTCTTAAATCTCATTTTGTTAAAAAAAAAAACATTGTGAATCAAATCGTGAGTTGAGTGAATCGTTACATCCCTAGTAACAGATCATGAGGGCCTATCACAATATGCGTGTGCGCACCCACACATATAATCTGATGGTTCTATAAAACGATTCTCAGCAGCATTATACATTTTTTAAATAAAAAATGTAACATTACTAATAATGAATTGGGGTAAAACAATAAAAACTTTTAGCTTAAAGGGGTCATATGATGCTATTTTAAAGATCATTATTTTGTGTATTTTACATTTACTGTAAAGAAAATGCAATGTACCAATTTTATTTTATATAAAGTAAATATTTTACAAAATATTTTTGAATCCAAAATTGCTATAAAATTAAAGCCTTATGTCTAAATAAGTTATGTTCCAAATTTGAAGTTGATGTATAAAAAATTGAGGTTCCTGTGAGGTTTTATTTAGGGCGTTATACCACAAACAGCCACCGGGTGCCATCCAAACTCTGTAGAATTTTTGTTGATGCATTTTTCTGTCACGAAGGTCTAAATTTCTCTGTCAATATTACTTCCATCAAAAAATAACCACCAAATATGGAATCTTGAGACTCAGACCTTTCCAAATATATGTATTTTGTCAAGATTATAAAAACGTTTGATTCTAAAAGGCTGTAATACATTTTGTAATATGACACTTGACTTCTCCCACTAAGGGGAGGAGACCGCTAAAAGATTTTAAAGTACCATTTCCATGGTAAAGCAGTGTCCGATTTAAAAATGGTTTTCACAGCATGAATTCTGAGGTTTCTGAGTAAGTCTTAAATCCAAAGAGATATTCTTTATAAAAGTTAAGAGTCAGCCACACCTACCTAAAACGGCTCGTTCTAACACGGCCCCACATGTCTACGTCACTATGTGGGAAGATTTGCATAACGCCGCCCAAATGTTCACGCAAAGAAAGAAGGCGTAACTTTTATTCTCGCTGTAGTATTGTTGCCGCCGCCGCCATGTCGTGAAGGCGCTGTGTTTCGTTGTGAAAGCGAAACTACTTTGTTTGGCCTTCCAAAAGAGGATGATATCTGCTTCGTCATGCCTAGAGCTGATCCGTGCTGGTCGCTGAGGAAATACATCAACTTCGCGCTGTGGATCACCGGATCGGCTTTCACCGTGGACGAAGCGGAGTCCAGCCCGGGGTCGTCACATGTGGTTGCCGCAAGCCCGCCGGCCGCTCCTTTGTCGAAACTTTAGTGGGGTCAAAGTGACCATTTTGTATCTTTTAGTAAATGTACAGTGACTAAAATAAGTAATTTAACACAGTAAAGTGACTTTTACTTGTGATACTTGACTGTTGTTGTATCTTTAAAAATGTTTTTCTCAAAATTCCATTCATGAAAATCATAGCGATCAATCGACTTCAGATAACCATAACTTTTGTTACAGACAAGCTATGAAAGAAATGAAAACAGATGTGAAATGGGTAAAATTTCTCCATGTGATGGGGTTTTCCAGATCGCATCACATATGTATATATGTATTTTTTTACTTACCACATATGATCTGGCAGAGCTGGGACTGAAGAAATGGCGGCTTCCCACATTTTCCCTTCAAATTAATTTGTGACTCCATTTGAGAAAGTTCAGTAAAACAAAAATTAAAACCATTTAATGAAACATCAAGACAGTAAAAAGAATATGACTAAAATATGATTAAATAAATTTGATCATCTAACAAAATTAATTTTTGGTTTATTTAAAGTTATTTAAAGAAATCAAAATTAAAAGTTTTTTGGGTGTTAGTATCAATATGTTAGTCTTAAGGTTATCTATAAGGCAGTGTGCTCCAAAACAGTGACAAAATTCGCATTTAGAAGATATAAGCATTCAAAGCTTGCAGTTTGTCACTTCCGCCAAAATGGATCAATGATTTTTTTTTGCATCACCTCATACTTCAGCTTCTCATCAAATCTTCTGACCAATCAAATGCTCTCTGGTATCTGAAACGTCCCGCTCCCTTCAAGACGCTATTGCTGCAGCTGAAATCGTTCATTTATTCACATGTCACTGAGCGTTCATACCGAGGGTTCGCCTAAACACTTGCAAATATAAGAAAACAATAAACGGTAGCCGAGACTGTGTTGATCTGAACTCCTCCACGTTTATTAGTCGTAGGAGATTCAAAATTAAATCTGTTACACACAGTTACAGTTTTTATATGGTGAATAGTACTCGGAATAGAGTCGGTACGGACCACAAAACATATCGGACCCATTTGAATTAAACTGAAAGCTGTATTTTAAAACGGTTAGACAGACTCTGCATTGTTATTATAGACTGTGAAGATACGTCACGCCGCGTTGCATGCTGGGGCGCTGCCGCCATTCTGGGAGGATCGTGCTCGGCTAGTGTTAATACCAATACCTTGTTTTGATTGCGTAAAGCGTTGAAATTTTGATGTAGAAGGGATAAAATGGAGAAGTGTAATAAAAAGGAAAGTGGGCCCTACCGGGACAATTTAAATGTCAACGCCAAGCAACGGTATTACGAAAAATTAAAGACAATTAACAACATAGATCCATATGAATTGCCAGCACAAGAATGGTTTTCAGATCCCGAAGCACTACCTCCACTCACATATCCATCATTACATCAACTATCTCATATTTGGTATAAGTGCATACACTCTTAGTCAGTTCAAATGCTACAAATCCCTAGATGCTCACGAACAATTTTGCAGTGGCTGGGTGCAAGATCTGCTAAGCCACAGACCAGCAAACTGTGAATCCACAGTCGTACTCGCAAAGGTAAGGTGTCACTCTTGTTTTTTTATTATTATTATTATTAGGTTGACTTGAAAAAAGCCTACTTACTGATATCCTATTTTAGCTAATATTATTATTATGAGACAAAAATTTCGAAATGTATCTCCGCCTAGAGCTAGAACAGCGGTTCTTAATCGTGGCCACGCCTCCGCCACATATTTTGCATGTCTCTCTTGTTCAACACACCTGATTAAAATCAACATTTCACTAGAAGAGAACTCTATCTATCTGACCATATCTATCTATCTGACCCTATCTATCTATCTATCTATCTGATCATATCTATCTATTTGACCATATCTATCTATCTATCTATCTGACCATATCTATCTATCTATCTATCTATCTGACCATATCTATCTATCTATCTGACCATATCTATCTATCTATCTGACCATATCTATCTATCTGACCCTATCTATCTATCTGACCATATCTATCTATATATCTATCTATCTGACCATATCTATCTATATGACCATATCTATCTATCGATCTATCTATCTGACCATATCTATCTATCTGACCATATCTATCTATCTATCTGACCATATCTATCTATATGACCATATCTATCTATCTATCTATCTATCTGACCATATCTATCTATCTATATATCTTTTCTTAATTTGATGAATAACACTCTCAATTGCATTTCTGTCTTTCAACAGGTCATGCACTCACAGCGCCTAAGTGAGGCTCCGCTGAAGGCTTGGGTTATAATTTCCTCCACTAGTAAAGTTTCCTCAGCCCATTGTACATGCATGGTGGGTGTTGCAGAGACATGCACTCACACTGGGGCTCTGTTGTTCAAAGTAGAAGCAACTGTCCGGTGCAGGGAAATAAAGACTGTCACTGACAAACCTGCATATTGGATTTGACCAAGTAATGTCAACTAAGTACATTCTGAGGTGGGCCACAAGATTGATTATACTTCTGCTGCTGCCACACGAAAATCACTAAACTGTCTACTGAATGCTGAGACTGTCAGCAAGCCTGGTTTGAGGACTTGTGCCAGGAAGCTCACTACACCACCACCAACACAATTCTACGCAGATCTTCATGGAGCTTGTGGCAAATCTGCTATACTGAGTGTGCTGCCACAATATTGTGAGAAGTTCAAGGAGCCTGTCACTATTTTGAAATCCCTTCACTGCCTACATGACACCAGGCTTGATGAATGTGATTTTTCAATTTTGGAAAAGCACTGCCGAGCACAAAAAAAAACAAAAACAAGCTGAACAAATCGAAAAGACTACACGCACACAGCATAAATCTTCTTTTTGGTTTGCTACTTGAGCAGGCAGAATCACTGCCTCTAATACGCATGCTGTTTATGCTACTGATGTCAGGTCACCAGCTCAGTCAACTATCAAAAAAATGTGCTATCCAAAGGACAGCAAATGTATCACAGCTGATCTTACTTGGGGTACAACACATGAAGAGGATGCAAGGAAGACCTACATTAAAAAAACAAGGGACAACACAATATGTGGGTTTTTCATAAATCCTGCTTTCCCAGAAATTGGAGCATCACCTGATGGCATAGTCAGGTGCACTTGCTGTGGGAAAGGATGCGTTGAAATCAAGTGTCCATCCAAGTACAAAAACAACACCATCCAAGAGGCATGTGTGGCCAAAGACTTCTACCTTGAACTCTTGTTGATAGAAAGGTTCAACTGAACCAAAGTCACCAATATTACACACAAGTCCAAACACCAATATTTGTGACAGACAGTAATTACTGCGGTTTTGTGGTTTGGACACTCAAAGACTGTGTCGTTCTGCGACTAGACGCAAACCCATGGAGTGCA
>NW_015625046.1:125752-128751 GCF_001515625.1 Sinocyclocheilus rhinocerous
TACTGTGTAAAGGGACAGTTCACACAAAAATGAAAATTATTTACTCACCCTTATGTTGTTCAAAACCTGTATGAATTTCTTACTTCTGCTGAACACAGATGAAGATATTTTGAAAAATGTTGATTACCAAACAGTTGACTGTAGTCATCAACTTCCATAGTTAGAAAGAGAAAATTATCAATAGAAAAGTCAATAGCCACCTTTTACTGTTTGATTACCAGTATTTTTCAAAATATCTTATGTGTTCAGCTGAATAAAGACACTCATAAAGGTTTGGAACAACGTGTGGGAGAGTACATAATATGAGAATTTTCATTTTTGGGTAAACCATTCTTTTGAGTAATTACAACACTAGGACACATGTTTGTCATGTGGAGACAAACGGGCATACAAAACACTCACAGTTTCCTTAAAAGCAGCACTAACAGTTGCTCTGTGCACACTGAATATATGGGCAATGTGCTGAATGGGCAAATCCAAAGAACCATCTGAAAAGGTGTCAGTTTTTTTTTATTTTATCCTGAGACAGAAATGGCACGATGTGGCACAACAAAACCTGAAAAATGGCATAGCTCGGAAGACCGGTGTAATATTTGACTTTAACATTGTCATCTTTAAAAAAAAAAATCCTCTGTGATTTTGTGTTTATCAAGTTCTTGCTTCAGCGGTCTGTTTTCATTTAGTAGGCGAGTTATTTCATCTTCACTTTCAGTTGTACCTCTTGATTTTCTTGTGCCTTCTCCACTGCTTCACTCTGCACCCTGTCCTCCACTTTCTCTTCTGTCTGAACTTTTGACCTCTCTTGTCTGCTTAACTGACGTGTAAACCTGTTTTGGTCTATCACTTTCACTTCATTATGGCCCAAAAGCAAAGATGGTGCCCAGTCAGTCAATGCTTGGGTGTCAAGCATTTGATACGCTAGCTGTCCTATAAACATAGCACTTCCGTCACTATACAAGATGATGGAACGATTTACAGTATTTCAACAGCATGTCATGCTGACAGAAGACATTTATGAAAATAAACCATGGCTTTACTACAAAAACCGTAGTTTTACTATGATATTTGTGTGGTTACGCAAATGGTAATCAATGCGCAAAAAAAAAAGAAAATCAGTTTTACTATAATAAAACCATGGTTAATTTTCATAATGGAAACTGCATTAAATCAGCATGTTGTGGTTTAAATTTGCCTGTTTTTTCCCACAGATTTCCCCCATTAGTTACACTCTCACACACAAACGCCCAGTTTCACAGGCTTAAGGGTAGTCCCAGACTAAATCGCATGTTTGAGCTGTGAACTAAAAACAACTTGCACTGACATATCTTAAAATAAGCCATTGTTTTGTCTCAAGATGCACACCAGTAATGTGTTTTTCTATGCATTTTTTTTTTTTTAACCGCTTAAATACTCTAATTTAACTAAACACTTTTCAAAAAAGGTTGCCCCGTGTATCATCACCTTAAGGCCCAGTCCTGGCTTAAGCTAAGCCCTGTCTGTGAAACCGGGCCAAAAAGTTTATACTTCACGTGCCGTCATAACACCTGGTTTTTGAGCAAATTTCAAAACACACTGCACACCATGGGACTCGCCTGGCAGACAGCTCCGGGGGGTGAATAAAGGCCTCCTGTAGAGAATGCATGCGTTTTTGTAAGAAAAATATCCATATTTCAAACTTACTTCCGCTGCTTTCCGGAAGTAATCTTGAATACCTTAGCTGATCCATGAACATGATTTCTGGCCGAGTCCCGTCGGATTGCTTCAGCTGTGGGGATGAAGACCACAACTCCCATGATTCCACACTCAGTCACGGCGTCATCAAACTACGCCTTTGTTTCTTTGATTGTTTTGAATATGCGCCCTCTAGCGGCAATAAATTACATATTGTGCCTTTAAAATAATGGGCAAAAAGTAACATTTTGGATTCAAAGACTAAATAAAATACCATAGTCAATGTTCCATAAATAACAGTTGACACCCATGTTAAAATTGAAGCCATGCTGAAGCCTCTGTCTGGTTACTCCTTCACCAATGGCAGCATCCCCTGAATGTAACAGCAGTTTACAGCAAGTCCATAAAAAAAGACATTGCCATTAAAAAACAGCTAGGAATGCCACTGAATAAATGTATTTATACTTGATTAATAGCACCTTGGAGTCTGCACTTCACGGGGCTTGCCCATCCTATGCCGTTTTGTTTGTAGAATGCAACAAGTTCTCTGTCTTGATCTTCCTTGTCCATTCTCACATCCATGGTCATCAAGAGGGGCTTTCTCATCTCATGCTGGCAAATTATTTCTATTTTTATCTGGTTCAGTTTTCCAATCTGCAAAAAAACTGAAGCAACATGTCAACAGTTCAGCTGAAGCTAATTGTGTATTCTACGTCAGTTTTACATCTCAGAAATCTATTATGCTTCTCAGTTCCCAAACTTTTACGGGAAAAAAAATGACCATAACTCATGCTTGTGGCTTGAGCTGCATTTAAAGGCACAGAAACTCCAGAAGTAGATGGTTCTTCCATAGACACATTGAATTCCAGAGGTTGCATGCTTACAATAAAATACACAAACTTCATTACCATACTTGCACGCAATGAAGGAACAAAATTCCTTTATGAATGGATGACCTCAAAAGTTGTAAATGAATTGAACATTCATAATTTTAACATAAAACACAATATTCAATTCACAATTGTATAGTGAAGAAGGCCTGCGGCAATCCTAACAGCACACATAATGAAAGTACAGAAAACAACAATAAAAAATAAAATAACTGAATTGACTGGAAACATGTCTTTTGTGCACTATCAAAAAACAACAAGATATTCTGAAACTTGATCATTAGATATGAAAAGATATTTAAATTAACATTAAATAAATCGTGCAATTATGATTTTGACATTAGCCATCAAGGAGCTTCAGGTATTTATGTAGCTATCTATCTAGGAATATATGAAGCCTCCCCCCACACCAACCCCCCCACCCAAAAAAAAAAAAAC
>NW_015625046.1:133800-147911 GCF_001515625.1 Sinocyclocheilus rhinocerous
TGAAATCAATAAGATCAAACACAGACCACCTTTCCGTCCAGCCCTTATAGAAGACAGATTTGTTAATTTTCAGTGTGTGTCTGTTATTCATAGAGGGCTAATATAGGGAGGAAACTTGTTTATAAATCAATTTCCAATAATTGAAATCTAGCAGCTTAACAGGTAACTTGTGTATATTATAATCACATTTTAGCATAGATTATATACTGCCAATTTTAATAAAGATAATCTGGGGAAATTTAAATCACAAATTTGATTTTACATTTACAATGAATTATTTAAACCATTTTAATCAAAGATTTTCATTTAGACAGTCAATCAGCGGTTTTAAACTCGCGCTGACGACACCTGCTGCTCAAAACAGTGCAAATGCATCCTTTGATGAGAAAAACTAACACAAACGTGTAACGACAACTTCTACAAACCAACTGTAAATGTTTTCATGAAAGTGGAATCTAATGATAATGAATCTAGCCTACAAATCAGAAAATACCAAATCTAACATGATTTTCAATATAATATTTTAATACAAATATGGAACTTGTATATCATTTGTGTTCTGAGTGCTAGTTTTCGTTGTTTTTGTCTTAATCAGGTCATTTCAGGCCATCACCAATCACTCTGACTGTGTCCAAACACACAGAAAAACTCCTGCTGAAGAAGCTGAGATCCACGTGACACTATTATAAAGATGGCGTTTATTAAAGAGGAGAGTGAAGACGTGAAGATTGATGAAACATTCAGAGTCAAAGAAGAAGATACTGAGGAACAAATAGGTTAGTTTTTATTCTCAAACCTGAACTCACTCATTTGATTCTTATTAAAATGTCCAGCTCTACAGAAATAAATGATATTCTTGAAGAATGTCATAAGTGTCCTCTAATTAAATTTTTTTTATGACATGGAGCGGGTCGCCTCGTGAACAGTAGGCTTTTTGGTGTGCCATATGTTGTCCTATAAATAATTATAGTTTTTAGACCTTTTTTATGCCTCTGATTACATGTTTACAATATAGCATAATATTGGTAGTATTTAAATAAAACAAAGTTTTAATTGTTAAAACATTTAGATTTAGACAAGGTTCTGGACTCCTAGCTATCCTATCATGTAGCAATGTATCCTATCATTTTTGCTTGGGATCCCATCGTGTGGCAACATCCTGTGGAAAAATATTAGTTTGTCTTTTTTTCTCTTTTAGTTAGTCTATATATGCATGATTTAACACCTACTACACTAATAACACTAACACTAAAAAATGCAATCAAGGGCCTGAAATTCGTTTTTGAAAATGGGGGGGAATTACCCCTCTATGCGCACAAGTCCTGGATAAAATTCTCTTTCGCAGCATATTGCGCTTGAATGTTTTAAGTGGCAAGACTTAAAAAGACATACAAATGGTAAACTTGAGTGGCGATGCAACAATGGACAGATTGGGTGAGTGACAATTCTGTCACTGAATAAATCATGCTCTGTGAAGGTACGTACCACAGCCATATTTCTGTGGGAAACCTATATGTAATTATATAATGATGTATAATTTTATGCATTACCCACAATCCCGTGCCAAAATTCAGACCCTGCACACACACATATAACGAATGAAACCATGTTCAGGTTTGACTGATTGTACGAACCTTGACAAAGAGTTTTTTTTTTGTATTATTGTTATAATACTGATTTTATAATCCATACATATAAACAGGGATGGGCAGCTTTGATAGTGATGAGGGCCAGCATTTTTTCTCCTTTATACCAAGGGGCCAGATTACTAATCCCCGTCCACACCCTTTTTAACACCGTCTTACTCAATTTCCTTTTTATTGAAGGAAATTAAAGTATAATTAATGTAATGTTTTTAAAAATTGTATTAACTATAAAACTTGTGCAGTTATGCTAATTCAGAATAGAATCTTTGTTGTCGGTGGACAGCAATACTACCCCAACAAGCCAATGTAAACATCTCAATTGCATCGTCTGTAAATTTGCACCAAACAAATGTACAGAGGTCCTATTTTTTATTAGTGGCCTACAGAACATTCTCAAAACATCCTAAGAGGACAGTTAAAAGGGGCTTAATAATAAAAAAAAAAGTTATTCCAAATGGTACCATAAAATAACCGGGTATCTGCAGGATTTAAAAAAAAATCAAATTTAAGACTTTTAAGACCTGCACTTCACATTTCAACCTTTAAACAATTTTTAAGAAAAGGGATGAGTCAAAAGTATCTATTATATTAATTTAAACCGTTATCATCAATCATTATATTAAATAGCATATAAATATATCTTAGTGACTTAATTGTCTAGATTTTTATAATGCATTAGCTTCTTGTTGATCCACTGGTTCAAATTAAAAAATATGTAGCAAAACTAGCAGACGGGCTTATTGAAAATGCAAATTCGTTCTCTGCCAGCAGGTTTCACATTCGGAGCGGCAGAATACAGCGGTTCCCCGGTAACGGCTGTACACAAAGCAGCAGCGCCTGACTTTGAAACGTGCAGCACTCATATTTATTCAGTGAAATTGTGGCCTTTTGAAGTTTAATTGTCAAATTAATCTATACAGCAATTCTTGTCTTGCCGCTTCCAAATTTAGGACTTTAATAACATTCAGTGAAAAAATTTCTGTCATGCATTTGGCAAAAAGGTTTTGTTGACTGAATTTTACCTTTAAAGTTTGAGGCAAGTGCAACTCTGGCGTCCCCGTTGTTTGTGCGCAGTGGTGTGATGGCAATTTAAATACAGATTTCCAAACAATCCAAACATATAGGCATCCCCTTGAACTTCTATCTTTCCCCTTGAAAGATAATCTGTTTACAAACTTGAATTGAAAATACCGTTTTCATGGTCAGTTTTTCATTTATTATTTGCTAATGTTAGTGAATGTTTACATTAGAGTGCACGTCCTACTACACTGTAATTAATTCGTGGAGCGGTTGGAAACTAGCGACCTCTCCTGGTTGGAGATAGTAGTAACATCATAAACGTAAAGACTGCTTTCCGTTACTTACTTTTCAAATGTTTTAAAATTGATTATCCGAGTCTAATATGATCCAGCGGGCCGTACTAAAAGACACTGCGGGCCGTCAGTTGCCCATCCCTGGCCTACTACATAAAACAAACACCGGACACTGGACTACAAAACTAAAAACTTTACATAATTAAATTATATTAAATAGCTCAAAGAGTTAAATAAGCGCCAAAAGAGAAAGTAACTAAAAAATATATATAAAATAACCAAAATAAGAATTGAACATTTATACGCAGAGTACAGAAGACTACATAAAGCTTATGTAGCAGAACTTCACTGATAAACAGAACATTGTGAGACTGCGATAAATTGAAGTGTGTGACAGCTTTTTAGTGATTATATGGAAGCTCTATTTGCTCACTTTTTTATGCTATAATCAATTCAGAATTTTAATAAAAGTTTTGTCTTACGTGCTGCTAACAGAAATCTAAGGGTGCTTTCACACCTGTAGATCGATTGCTTTGTTCCAAAACAGGGATCAAAATTATTACAATGTTGCTTTTTATTCTTGGTGCGGTTCGCTTTCACACGGCAAAGTTTTTAAACGGACCAAATTTGTTAATACAAGTCACACGCGAGTAAACTGTCGTCTCATTGGTCAAAGTTCCACGGTTTATTTTCCTGGATTCCACTGAGCTGTCACTCACGCATGTCATCTGTCAGAATGGAACGATAACAGCTTTGCGGGCTTATTGTTGTTTTTTTTTGTAGTTGTCGTTATATAAATTTATAATTTTGAGCAGGAGTCCAGGATTGATTGGGAAAACATTTTTAAAATGCACCGACTACAAAGAAGAGCAATAAGACGGCATTATAAAATAAAAAAGTGCGCTTTGATTTTGAATGGCAAAGATGTGCTCACCCACAGACATTCACAGGTTCATTTTGAGGTATTAGCAAAACAACAAAGCTAATGCTTTTCACTGAACTTACGTAATTACCCATCATAGATTGTGATATAGCCTGGTTAGTTGGTCCGTTGGATCGGATTGCTTTCTCACTACAACCGATCCGCTCCAGAGTTCGTTTTCAATCAAGCCGAGACCACCTCGTTCAGGCGATCTCGGACCGATTGTTTTGGCGCGGATCCGAGCGCAATTGCCGTGTTCACATATGCCCAAACATTTGAATTAGCTATACAGCCAAAGAGACAAATGACAGAGGCAGCATGATTGGCTAAAATTAATGTAATTTAAAATGATTGTCTCAGTATTAATTACCATATCAAATTTATAGTAATTTATATCAGGAAGGCAGGTAGAATATGTTTGACTTAGCAGTTCGATTTTATATGAGATGCCCTTAGTAAGTACTCAAGTTCAATTTGGAGATTGTGTCAAAATAGGACATGTAATGACATTTATTTTTACGGTGTGTCTATTTACACTAAGTGCAAATACCCCGTCTTGTTGGCAAAGGCTATTTACACTAACTCCGCCCACCAACGTGTGATTAATCTAGTCAACACTACAAAAGACAATAGTCTTAACAACGGCTCCAGTGGCATAAATGGTAAAGCGCGTACCGAAGTCGTTTTTGATGCCTTTTGCCAAACTTTTTTTTCTCCCCTTCAAATCTCATATCACATCGGAAAGGCATTTATTTTCAATAAAAATGAAGGAAATAATCGAAAAGTTGAAAAAGTATCAGGTAGGGTTAGGGTAGGTGTAGGGAGGGCTTATATTGTTCCAATAAGGTGGCACCCATTTAATAATTTGAATTAAAATGATAATTTACACTCAATACATTATTACTGCATACTGTTTTATAATGTACGCTATTCTATAGCTATTTGCACTTGCGCTGATTTATACTTGACATGTCCGCAAGTTCGCTTGGGTGCACGCGGCTAATATGACGTCATCGCGGTGTTGGCGGAAGTTCGCTTTGAGTGCACGCGACCTCATTTCACGTGGTGGTGTGCACGGCATTTTTTTTGTAACTTTCCTCGTGGCTCTGCTTCTGAAGGTGCACGACTTCAGGGAGACTCTAGCAGAACAGGCACATCTTTAGCAGAAATTAGCTTTTTTTTTTTTTGTGAAAGTCCATGAATAATGAAATTGTTAATGAAATGAAATGATTGAGGAAAAAAAAATATTTTGTTGTTGTTCAATTTAGTTTTATTAGTTTCATACATTTTATCCATATGCAGTATTTTGTTTTAACTGCACAAATGATTTCAAGCTTCACAGGGTTTTACATAATTCTTTGATTATTTTGTAGTGTGTAGTGTGTCCTCCAAATGAACCCACAACCGTTTCAAATAATAGTACAACGGCGAGCGCAACAAGTATAAACGCCTCGTCCGTTTGGGGAGGTGCGTACGCAGTCAGTAAATCCTGCTTCAGTGTCTATCACTATTTACACTTAGTGCAAATAGCCACTGCCTTATAGTAACAGAATAGCAAAGACAAAATAATTTCATAGAAATAACAACTGCAACAGACTTTGTCCATGTGCATGAGATCATATGCTTCTAGGTGTTATATCTAAGCCATTATCTGGAACCTCAATCAAACTAAACGTGAGCAGTGAAAGAACTAGAAGAAATAACTGCTACAATACCACACTTTAAAAGTGAGAGAGGAAACCTGCAATATGGATGCAGACAAACTCATGAAGACAGTCATTTAAAAATGCTGTGCTACCATCCATTATAACTTAAGCTAAGTTCACACTATACGACTTTAAACGTCGGCAGATCGCTGTGCTGTTCAGACTACATGACTTTAAGTCATTGTGGCGTTCACACTACGTGACTCTGTAAATGATCCGCAACCGGGGGTTACACACTACACAAGCTGACAACAACTCTGTCACCCAACGACTCTACAAACCACGTTTTGTCACGAAAACACACGCGAGAATTGGAATGGAAATGACGCGAAACAACACTTGAAACTGGAGTTATTTAATTGAAAATGGATGTCGGGAAGAAATTAGCGCTGCAAGCTGTTTGCTAGATGAAACATTTTGCTCCATTTATTGTGTTTTCTTCCGCTGACCTCAACCCATGCCTTGCTCTCTCATTGGCTGTAGCTCGTCACGACACCTGACACCACGTGATGTCGAGTCGGCCGTCCGGTCCAGATATTTAGCATGCTAGATATTTGTTTGCCGTCGGTGAGGTATCGGCGACGCGTCAGCCAGCCTCTTTGATGCGTCGTTGAGTATTTCACACATAAAGATTGCCGAGCGCCGATCACCCCCTGATTTTCCCCCGATCACAGCCCGACATGTCGGCGAGCTCGTTAACTTGCAAATCGGGCTTAAAATCCTGTAGTGTGAACTTGGCATTAGAGTAACTAAAGTAAGACAAAATCATTTTATGGAAAAAAAAATCAGCTAAACATTTGATATTCAGATTCTCAAATATATGTAAATAAATGTTAAAGTGTTGTTGAATGTTATATGTTAATGTACATAGTTGGTCAGTAAATTTAGGGGCTATGTGCACTATGCAGATTTTATTTACAGCACATGAATTCATTCATTTATCCTGAAAGAAATAAAAGTGACATGAAACTAAGTGCCTTTTGAAGAGGGAGTATATTTTATAGTTACATATACAATGCACATTCGGTGAAAGAAACGCTTCATTATTGTTCATTATTGCTGCTTGCCCACCTCAGATTAATGTTCAATTTTGCAAGGATTAATCTTAAATCTAGATTAAATCAAAGTTTATCTAATAATTCTGTAGCACAAAACTTTAAACCTTAAGCAGGTTTACACTGAACCCATCATTTTGATCCTAGATTTACGTTATATTTAAGATTAACTTTAATCCTGTTGCACCATAACTTTAAACTCCGATTTAAATATGGATTATGGATTAACTTTAAACTTACTCTCATTTTAAATAAAATGAAATGCACATGCAATTAAAGGGGTGGTTAATTGTGATTTCACTTTTTTTACTTTAGTTAGTGTGTAATGTTGCTGTTTCAGCATAAACAATATCTGCAAATTTACAACGCTGAAAGTTTTAATGCAAATGGAGATATTGTCTTTTAAAATTATGGCAGTTTAATGACTACAAATACGGCTGGTAGGGACTACAACAAGCTACTTCCCAGGTTGGTGACATCATAAACCCTGAAATTTACATAAACCCTGCAACAAAGGGGGCAAGGCCATGTTGAGCTGCTTTAGAGAAGAGGAAGAGTTTTTGCCATGCCATCAAAACTAGGGGTGCACGAAAAAATCTATTCATATATGAATAATCTTCTACCGATTCTAATGGATTCACAAGTTTCAAAATCAATGTTCTAAAGCAGCGGTTTTTAATCCTGTTCCTCGCATCCCCCTGCTCTGCACACGCTCTGCATCTCTCTCTCTCTCTCTCTCATTCAGATCATCAGCTCAGCTCCAACAATGAGTCTGAAATTTTTGCATGCGTTTTTTCTTGTTTTTTTTCCGTATTTGTCATCCTTTCCTGTCAAAATGCTTGCTACGGATGCGAAAACGCAGAAAATCGAACTTGATCCAAATTTTTTTGTGACGGATGAAATTTTCGGATGCAGTGTGTAGGGCTGTGCAAAAAATCAAATGCGATTTTCATGCGCATCTCTTCAGTAAAGCCGCTCCTGTGATTAGTAGTAAATCTACAGCACGTGCGTTCAGATGGAGCGGCATTTACTATACAGAGCCATAGTTCACTGACAAGCTGAACATTGGATTTTTTGCACAGCCCTAGCAGTGTGTAAACGTGATTGACACAATGCGAGGTCATATTTATTCTTGGTCCCACTTTAAGTGGCCCTAATGCCTGTGTACTTGCATAGTAACTAGATGTGTACGAAGTATGTAACAATGTGTAAGTACACATTGGTACATAGTATCTAGAGCTGTAATATTTCTGTAACTTCACACATGTAACAACCCTCCGAATGGTTTGTGTAAGTACAAATGTGTAACAGGACATATATAAGTACATTTTGTAACAACAATATGTATAAGAGTAATTGGAACAATTTGATCCAGGGGGTGGAGATGGGTAGATTTAGGGATATGTAAAGTGGAAGGAGTTGGATTTCAAGTTGGTGGAGTTGGTGCACCACTGTAATACCAGTGTACTTACATGGTAACTCCTCAGGAACTGTCCACTTAATATAAAGTGTAACATTCTGGACACCAACCAAAGCCTAACTTACTGGCCGTAATTACATGGTAAATCCATAGGAATTATTTGCTTAATATAAAGTGTAACACTTTCTTTACCAAAAAGTGCTGTTAGTCCTGTTACACATTTGTACTTTCATTACCAAAAAGTGTTGTTACCAATGTCCTGTTACACATTTGTATTTACACATACCATTCAGTGGGTTGTTACATATGTGTAGTTACACAATCATTACAGCTGTAGATACTATGTACCAATGTGTACTTACACTGTGGTTACATACTATGTACACATCTAGTTACTATGTAAGTACACAGGTATTAGGGCCACTTAATATAAAGTGGGACCTTATTTTTTAACGTGCAAATATTTCTGATGAGAATTTCGGACTCGGTGTGCCTTACTGTTACAAAGTAAACAATTACTTTACAAAAATGCTACAAAGCAATCATGTATTCTGCTGTATTACGGCTTTAATCAGGATAAAACCGTATATTAAAAGCTAACATAAGCAGTAGCATTTACAAATAACAGCGTATCTAAAAGTATGAGACAACAACAAACAAAAAAACATACGATTCTGCAGATGCGGATCCGTCACTCATTGTGCGCCTCGGTGGGCAAACAAAAGAAGTGAGGAATATGTTTAGCATTTAACAGCAGCGGTCATGGTGATGATGAGGCGAGCACCGGTGATTGCGGCCACGCCTCTTGTTTCTCATGCCGTGTCTGCTGGGCAGCGCTACACGAATCATGTCATTTGTTTTTTTCTTATCTTGGTTCTTTTGTCGTAAGTTATGCTATTACTCCATTAATTTATACTAGCATATACTGTATATCCCCTGCTGCCTGTCAAGTGCTTCAGGGACCCGTCTAGAGCAGGGGTAGGCAAGATGGGTCCTTGAAGGCCGCAGTGAGAGCCGCAGTCCTGCAGAGTTCAGCTCCAACCCTGAAAAAAAAACTCACCTGCCTACTATAGCCTTAGTAATCCTGAAGACATTGATTAGCTTGTTCAGGTGTGTTTGATTAGGGTTGGAGCTGAACTCTGCAGGACTGCGGCTCTCTAGGACCGAACTTGCCTACCCTGGTCTAGAGTAAAAATGACTCTGATCTGATCATAAAGTCTTACATGAACGTATGAAATTCAGTAGACAAATGTAATGTCCCAATACCTACAAAAAAGTATCTTGGAGCAAAATCCGAAACCCAACAGGAAGTCCGTTATTTTGAATTTTCTCAGAAAATTGTGTGTAGTTTTTGCCATTTCAGGCATTGTATTTTAACAAACTATTCCTAGAGATTTAATCAGATCAACACCAAGGGTGACCATACGTCCTCTTTTTGGACCTAATAAAATGCATCTGGCCGGGATTTTTAAATCGCCCAAAATGTCAGTGATTCAGCTTTTGCTTTCTACAGTCGCCATTCATTGTGTGAGTTTTTGCATGGCTTTGACCTTTCTCTTTAGGTTCCGCCTTCTTGCAGTTTGACCAATGTTTGTATACATGACCAACCAATGATGGCATGCATCTCAAACATCTTACATTTTTATTTGTCTTTTTTTCATCTTAGACCTGATGGTGCTGAAAGAGGAGAGTCAAGAACTAAATGAAATGGAAGAGAAAAATCAATATAAGAATCAACATGATTTTATAACTGGAGAAAAATCATTTAGTTGCTCACAGACTGAAATAACTTCAGGAAAAATGGATCAAAAGACAGGAAGGAGTAGTTATTGCACCTGCCAACAGTGTGGAAAGTGTTTCAGTAAAACGGGTATTAAAAGACACATGAGAGTTCACACAGGAGAGAAGCCTTACATATGCCAACAGTGTGGAAAGTGTTTCAATCAAAAAGTAACTCTTAAAAACCACATTAGAATTCACACTGGAGAGAGGCCTTACATATGCCCTCAGTGTGGAAAGAGTTTCACTCATCCTGGAAACCTTGGAGGCCACATGAGAGTTCACACAGGAGAGAAGCCTTTCACCTGCCAACACTGTGGAAAGCGTTTCAGTCAAAAATCAACTCTTAAAAGACATATTAGAATTCACACTGGAGAGAGGCCTTACGTATGCCTTCAGTGTGGAAAGAGTTTCACTCATCCTGGAAACCTTGGAGGCCACATGAGAGTTCACACAGGAGAGAGGCCTTTCACCTGCCAACAGTGTGGAAGAAGTTTCAACCGGAAAAGAAATCTTAATTCCCACATGACAGTTCACACTGGAGAGAGCCTTTTCACCTGCCAACAGTGTGGAATAAGTTTCACTCAAAAAGGAAGCCTTAACAGACACATGAGAATTCACAATGAAGAGCAGCCTTACACATGTGATCAGTGTGGAGAGAGTTTTGATCAACATGGAAACCTTGAGGTCCACATGAGAACTCATAGAAAGAAACCCTACACATGCCCTCAGTGTGGAAAGAGTCTCGGTCAAAAACGACACTTTAAAGACCACATGAGAATTCACTCTGGAGAGCAACCCTACACGTGCCCTCAGTGCGGAAAGAGTTTCAATTATAAACAACACTTTGAAGACCACATGAGAACTCACACTGGAGAGAAGCCTTTCACCTGCCAACAGTGTGGAAAATGTTTTAACCGGAAAGGAAACCTTAACAGGCACATGAAAGGTCACACTGGAGAGAAGCCGTTTATATGTGGTCACTGCGGAAAGAGTTTCAGACATAAAGCAGCCCTTAAGTACCACATGAGTTTTCACATATGAAAGAACTGCTTTTTATGTCATCAGTGTGGAACTGGAAAGTTACACAGACAGGAAACATCTTAGGAATCATGTAATCACACCAGAGAGAAGCCTGTACTGTGCCTCACTGTAGAAAGACTTGCAGAAACAATGAAACCTTTAGGTTCCCAGAAGCACCCCTGATATAGTTCAAAATACCCGAGCAGTCTCTTTTGTCCACTTTCAACCACTCTGTCCACATTTTTTTCAAGGGTGGGGGTCAATGGGCAGGTAAATGCATGGGATTTTCTTTAATCTTTTGATCAAATGGATAAAATATATTCACACAATTTACACATAAATGTGAAATGAGACAATGTAAAAAGATATGGACAGCTGCAGCTTTTGTTTCTGCTGATAGCTGCAAAAACTAATAGCCTCAAAACCACACCAAATGCTGTGGATGAAATGGAAGTTAAAAGTGAGGATCGGTGGAGAACATTGTGCTTGGTAGGTTTTTTCATCTTCAAACCACACTTACAACTTCAGCTGACAAAGTTTGTATCCCATCTGGAAAGATGCTTCCCGTTATGTTTACGCATTAGATCAGTGGGCGGAGAGTAGGCCGTCTTTTGTGGCTGTTTGAATACATTTGACCAGATGAGTGTTTAAATCACAAAAGCAATCCGGTCAAATGCGTTTTCCACTACCTCTGGAAGTTGTTGGAAGTGGACAAGCTCAAACGTTTGCACCTGTATTTCGAGTTCTCTATTTACGATCAGATCTTAAGTCCAGGTGTAAACTTGGTTAATGTAAATATTTGCTGCATGTTTTCCTTTCATTAACAAAGTAAATGAGGTGATAAAATGGCGTTTGTGAAAGCATCTGATCCGAGCATTGTGGATATTGTAACATTGTTACCCTGATTTATTTTAATGGGGTAATTTTAATGGGTTAATATTGTCAGCTATTTTCATTTTAGTCTTAGTCTTAGTCCCCTGTTAAAATGTCCTTGTTAGTTTTGATCATATTTAGTCAACCTTATCCTATTTAGTTTTAGTCTAGTTTTAGTCAATGAAAACTTGGCAATTTTAGCAATAAGATTATTATTAATTAACCGTACAGCATTCATTTTGGCAGCCATTTTTAATTTAGTCTTAGTCTTACTCAAATGTACATTTTAGTTATCATATTTAGACAACCTTGTCCTGTTTTTGTTTAGTCAAGTTTAAGTCAATGAAATGTATGAGCATTTTAGTCAAGTTTAAGTCAGTGAAATCTTAGTCACATTTTCGTCATTCTGTATAATGATTAAACTGATAAAAAATATTTTTTCTCAAAATTATAATCGTAATGATTGTTGTCATTTGAGAAATTTACTCCAAAAACTCCAGCTTGTTGGTTGGTGTCTTCAGATCATCGTTGGCGGCGCTTCCGCAATGAGGAGTGAGCGTTTGCGCATGGTTGCCAGATCGCTTAAAATAAGCAAAACACCGGGAAGAAAATGTATCAATGTAACAGCGAAGCTCTGATTCGGGGATTAGAACTCTTGATATCTGGCAACCGCACACGAGAGCTCACATAGTAGAGGCATGTAGAGCAGTCCGCAATAACATTTTGTCTCCTTTTTTTGACGAAAATAAAAAGAGGTTTTTGGTAAAGTTTTTATCTTTTTGAATACATTTTAGTCTTGTCTTATTTCGTCAACGAAATTGCATGTTGATATAGTCTTATTTATCGTCTTAGTGATGGGGAAAAAAGCTCGTCAACGAACATTTTTCGTCATCGTCTTAGTTAACGAAATTAACACTAGTCAGGTAGATTCATAGAAGAAATTAGTTGGCACATGACGTTTCCGGTTCTCATCTGGGTCACGGCACCAATGTAACCCTTCTGATTCTTCTCCCCTCACTCGGTCTGAGCAGGGGTCGAACCAGCGTTTCCGACATGGGAGGTGGGCGTTTTAACAAGGACACTAAAGACCCCAGCTTCTAGCATCAGTTGCTAGTATGCCTCTTGAGATCAGGGGAGTGAGGTTTTCACACACAGCTCTTACCAGCTGGCCTCCGTTACACTCACCCCCTTAAACCTCATTCCAGTCCGGGTCACGGCACCAATATAACCCCTCGGGTTCTACTACTCTCACTTGCTCCGAGGAGAATTCGAACTGGTGTTTTCAGCATGGGAGGCAGGCGCGATAAGGATGCAGAGGTGGACAGTAACAAAGTACATTTAGTTGAGTACTGTACTTAAGTACATAGTTCCAGCATTACTGAGCAATGCTGACAACTGTGTTGATTTTGCAAACGAGCTTCAGAGGTTAATGAGCTGTATTCACTGTTGTGTCGGTACACATGGCAGTAATAGACATTTTTTGTTGACTACCTACTGTAGCTTGTAAACTGTATAATTTCTTACGATGAGAGATCCCCCAGTAAGGAATACCACTATAGACAAAGATGGATTCTGCATGAACTGTAGACACAATGCCAAACAGGAGAGTCATCAGACCAATCATTATCTGGACAGTCTGTGTAGGACAAGAAAATTGTACATTCTGAATAGGACAAAAGAGTATTTTATAAAGTAAAACGGTAACAAATGGACTTATTATTGTACTAGAAAAAAAATTATACAAGTCTGCATTTTTTTTTTTCATTTTTCACATACATAATTCTCATACTGATTTGCGGATATGCAAAATTTGTCCTTCACATTTTTAATAGTTTGCTCCTAAAACATGGTAAATTCTAAATAATAAGCCTTTTCTTATATTGGTGTCTTTACTGCATTGTCACCAAAGTAAAGGCAATCAAATTGAAAAGTCTTTTTTATTTAAAGTCTTCAATAAAAATTGTTTATGCTTTGTTAATGTGTGCTTCTTTAGAATTAATGTATGTACTTTTCTTACCTCACACTGACAATCACACATAAAAAACAATTATGTGAGATGATAAAAAATGTCTCAGCCCAAGAGCTTTTGGTTGGCCTGTCACAAATGCCTGAAGTCCATAAAGAGGTGAAACTCCTGCCACCTGTTGTACATAAACAGACACAGGAGCATTTGTCGCAGTCCCAGCTGGTGTTGTTTGTATTGGTGGTTGCAGCTGGATGACAAAATAATTCATGGGTATGGCCAGTGTTGGGGAAAGTTACTTTTAAAAGTAATGCATAACAATATTGCGTTACTCCCTAAAAAAGTAACTAATTTCATTACTTTTTATGGAAAGTAATGCGTTACGTTACTTTTGAAATCTGGTCAGGGCTT
>NW_015625046.1:150434-151768 GCF_001515625.1 Sinocyclocheilus rhinocerous
TCGCTAAACTCCAGCTTGTTTGTTTTTCAGATCATCTGCGGCGGCGCTTCCGCAATGAGGAGCAAGCGCGTGTGCATGGTCGCCAGATTGCTTAAAATAAGCAAAACACCGGGAAGAAAATGTATCAATGTAACAGCGAAGCTCTGATTCGGGGATTAGAACTCTTGATATCTGGCAACCGCACACGAGAGCTCACATAGTAGAGGCATGTAGAGCAGTCCGCAATAACATTTTGTCTCCTTTTTTTGACGAAAATAAAAAGAGGTTTTTGGTAAAGTTTTTATCTTTTTGAATACATTTTAGTCTTGTCTTATTTCGTCAACGAAATTGCATGTTGATATAGTCTTATTTATCGTCTTAGTGATGGGGAAAAAAGCTCGTCAACGAACATTTTTCGTCATCGTCTTAGTTAACGAAATTAACACTAGTCAGGTAGATTCATAGAAGAAATTAGTTGGCACATGACGTTTCCGGTTCTCATCTGGGTCACGGCACCAATGTAACCCTTCTGATTCTTCTCCCCTCACTCGGTCTGAGCAGGGGTCGAACCAGCGTTTCCGACATGGGAGGTGGGCGTTTTAACAAGGACACTAAAGACCCCAGCTTCTAGCATCAGTTGCTAGTATGCCTCTTGAGATCAGGGGAGTGAGGTTTTCACACACAGCTCTTACCAGCTGGCCTCCGTTACACTCACCCCCTTAAACCTCATTCCAGTCCGGGTCACGGCACCAATATAACCCCTCGGGTTCTACTACTCTCACTTGCTCCGAGGAGAATTCGAACTGGTGTTTTCAGCATGGGAGGCAGGCGCGATAACAAGGATGCAGAGGTGGACAGTAACAAAGTACATTTAGAGGAGTACTGTACTTAAGTACATAGTTCCAGCATTACTGAGCAATGCTGACAACTGTGTTGATTTTGCAAACGAGCTTCAGAGGTTAATGAGCTGTATTCACTGTTGTGTCGGTACACATGGCAGTAATAGACATTTTTTGTTGACTACCTACTGTAGCTTGTAAACTGTATAATTTCTTACGATGAGAGATCCCCCAGTAAGGAATACCACTATAGACAAAGATGGATTCTGCATGAACTGTAGACACAATGCCAAACAGGAGAGTCATCAGACCAATCATTATCTGGACAGTCTGTGTAGGACAAGAAAATTGTACATTCTGAATAGGACAAAAGAGTATTTTATAAAGTAAAACGGTAACAAATGGACTTATTATTGTACTAGAAAAAAAATTATACAAGTCTGCATTTTTTTTTTTCATTTTTTGCACATAAACGCCTCTGCACTTACTCCTGATTTCTCTCAACATGGCAACATG
>NW_015625047.1:0-890 GCF_001515625.1 Sinocyclocheilus rhinocerous
CCTTATTTTAAATTCGCATTTGTTTAACTACTTTAGAGCAAATTGTTGAAAGTGCAAAGATGCTAAATGGTATAGTATAGTTGTGATGTTGCTGTAAAAACATGTTTTATTATGTATAGCTAACATAGGGCTCCAGGAAGCACACGTACATCTCCAAAGTAGATTTGCATACATTTTAAACCATATACATCTTAAAGACGATTAATACATTTTAAACCATATACATCTTAAATACGATTACTAAATGTCTATTTAATATCTGGTAGGAAAATCTTCTATATGAATTTCATAGATCATATGACATATAGAAGTATGTCTAATAGGTCCTAGATATGAAGTAGACATCTGAGTGATGTATATGTGTGTTATTGTGTAGTACAATTAGCTGTTGTCAGCACTGTTTGCAATAGATGAATGTAAGTAATGTAAATAAATTTCCCTAAAGTAACTAAATATAAGTAATCTATTTTATTTGTCCATTAATACTGTTGAAAAATTGAGGAACATTTGTGTTGGATAAAAAGCTACTTAACACATCATCAACTACCTCAAAATGTAAATGTAGTTTTGAGCACACAAATCTCAGAGGTAACTTGACTCTTGTCTGGATGTTACAGGGACAGATGAGACACACGTCTGCTTATCCGGTGGAGATCGGCTAATGAAGCCCTCTTCACCAGAAAGCGGAATGCTGCCATCAAAGGCTTTGAGTGAGTACACTACAGAAATGAATAAAACATCTTTTAAATCTTAAGTTGTAGTTTATTTTAATTATTGTAATTTCAAACAGAGTTATCACAGCACTTTTCTGATTCTTTATTCCTGTACATTTGCTGCAGAGCTTCTGTGGTGGAGCAGGACCTGCAAGGAAAGGTGATGGCGGCATTTGT
>NW_015625048.1:0-221 GCF_001515625.1 Sinocyclocheilus rhinocerous
CACACTTTGCGCTTGTCTATAGCTTACATACAAAATGAGCCTACAGTAGCAAAAATAAGCCTTTTTAATCAAAGGATCCATGCTTCACAGTTTCTGTGTATGTGCACAATAGCAATGTGTTCATCCTGCCTTGTGTTTTTCATCTAACAGTTGACACATTCAGCATTAATGTGTGAGATCTCAGTAAAGAAGCAGAATTGGTGTTTTGTGTTCACTGTTTG
>NW_015625048.1:614-7034 GCF_001515625.1 Sinocyclocheilus rhinocerous
AATATGTTATTGCTCTGTGTTATTTTAACATAAGTACTTTTCATTTTCAGGTTAATAAATCCACTTTGCTCCATAAATTAAGGTGAATAACAAATGACAAATATCATCAAGCACAAGTCATTACATTAACTTTGTTAAAAACGTTTTTGTTACTTGAGAGGGGCAGAACTGTAACAGATATGCCATTTAAAGAAATGCGTATCAATAGTACGCAATAGATTTTCTGTTTCTATTTGGCGTGTGATTTAAACTCAGAAATGGACTTTGGTGTGAATATGATACACAATCAGTGCTTGAAGTGAAAAAAGAAGTGGCGGTATTCAACCCCACAAATAAATAATTTAGTGTTGTCAATCTGTTAAAAATAAATTAACTAATTAATTGCATGTTTTTATCTGAAATTAATCATGATTAATCCTACCTAACATAAACATTTAAAAATACTTTTATATTGTAATAATTTCCCATTTAATCTTCAAATTAATGTAGAAACGGTCTCCTTTAATTATAGCAATATATATGTCATGCAGATTGCTTCGAAGCACAGTAATAAAATAGGATTTAAATGCAGTGTTTGTCGATGCCGATTCGTTCTTAATTTGAACTCTTCTGATCGCTAGAGGTCGCGCTCCTATTGCTAGAAATGTATTTATTTATTTTTTTCCCTTTATTAGGATTATCAACAAGTATACAAAAATATACAACCCTAGTAACAACAAAATCACAAAACAAAAAGAAATGAATAACAAAAAAAACAACAAACATACAGGGCCAGGGGTAATATAAATTACATTATATAACGTAAAGGTGCCTCAAAAGGCACTTTTTAACAACCAGGCAAAAGGTCACCGAGCATTCAGTCAGCTGTACATTTATAGGAAAGAACCAATATTATAAGATGCACACAATGTTATTGATTTTAAGGCTTTAACATTGCTGGAGGTAGATATTGTATCCAAGTAATACTTCAGATCTTTACAAAGTATAAGAAATAGGGGCTTTACAGACAAAAATGTGCATTTATGTATAAATAAACAGAATTTCCCCCCAAAAATGGTTACATGGGTACATTCCCAAAAAAGATGAGAGACAGACTCATCCACCATTCCACAAAAGGAACAAAGAGGATCCTTCTCCGGAAGTATTTTTTTAATATAAACATTCACAGGGTAAACTCAGTGTAGCAATTTAAAGGATACCTCTTTAACCTTGTTCGTAATTAAATATTTATTGGGTAACGACCACACACTCTTCCAAGGAATATCATGAAGATAATTACTCCAGTGAAATACAACAGAAGGAACAGTAGTTATATCATTCTGAAAAAGATGTCGAATCTTTCTATTCCTGAAAGAAGGGCTGAGTGCAAAGCAAATTTTCCCTATCACTGTTTCACAGGGATTAGTCAGGGAAATAAAGGAGGGTACAAAATCAACAGAGTTTTTTAATAGTGCAATAGCTCCACTGGGAATGGCGTCCATAACTATGGCAAAATCACGTGGGGTGACAGGAATACAATATTTTCTTAAGAACTCAGAATAAGAAAGTAAATAACCATTACTATTTAAAAACTGAGAAACCAAAAAAAAATATTATTTTTAAACCAATCAGGAAAAAATATAGATTTATTTTTTATAACAGATATCATGGTTATTCCAGATAAAATAACGGTGGGGACTGAAGTTGTGTTTATATATTAAGTGCCAGGCCAATAGCATCTGCTTGTGGAAGTTTGATCATTTAATAGGTAGTTTAGATGTATTATAATTACATACCAACAAAAAGGGGAGACCACCAACATTGGAGAAAACATAATTGGGAATAGCATTCCAAAAGGATTCTCCTATTGCTAGAAATCACAAGCTGGGAGCGTGAACCCGTGTTGCTGTATGGGTGTTACAAGTTAAAAGAGCCAGTCTAAGCCCAATAGGGGATATTATCTCGCAGAAGAAAAAAAAAAAAAAGAATAAAATAAACACAATAAAATTTGAAAATAATTTTCCACACGGTCCGAAATTACTTTTAGACTGAGAGACAGTAAGTGACTCCCAAAAACAATTTTTTTTTTACTTCATGAGAGAAAATTATATTCCATACGCTTTCTAAAATAAGTCACTTAAAACCGCTTATCAGTTAAATATCCACATTGCTTGCAACATATGCTATAATAATGCCAGCAGGTAGACCTACTGGAGGCGAGGATACAACTAAAATCTTAATTTTATTAATTAAAACCATGTAATGTTTAACATTTTCTTATTTCATTTAACATTCAGTTTTCTTAGTTAGAAATTAATCTCTACAGTTCTAAGTATGGAACCCGGTAGCTACATGTCATGCAGAAGAAAACAAAGTAAATCGTGTGCACAAAAATAATTCGTTCCTTCCTTTTACTAAATAGTGTGTAGGATATAATAATTAGTTTCCTCGGTTCATTAAATCATTCGCTCAATATAATCATTCTCCTCTCTTTACTAAACAGTGCGCTCATTATAATAGCCTGATTCTTTCCCCCTGTAAGTAAATCATATCATAATTCGTTCCCTCGTTTTAAATGGTAAAATATTATAATTCGTTCCCTCATTTTACTAAATTGTGCGTGCGCACAATATTATAGTTTGTTCGCTTATTTTAAGTAAATCACTTTAATTTAACTTAATTTAAAATAATTAATTTAACTAAATGATTAATTTAACAAAAACGTGGCCACGTTTAGTAAAACGAGGGACTGATTTCTTAATTCGTGACCATGATTTATATTTTTATTTATTAGAATGTAAAATTAGTTATTTTGTGTCCATGTGATCCATTTTCATTTGTACTTTACCATTTAACGCTAAATTGGCGCCTGTTTTCTAGTGAGCTACAAATGCGCAGTATTTATTGTGTAGGCTATTAAAGATTAAAAAAGATATATATATATATATCGGTTTGTGACTTAAGGCGATCGTTGTAGATAAAATCTTTGTGTGGTGCCTTGCATTAAAAACTCTTATGCAGCAGCAGTTCAGTGATATTAAGTCATTACAGAAACCCCAAGACATATTTCTGGGAAGGATTTAAAAAAAAATCTAAAATCAGTAGACAAAACTGTCGTTAATTAAGCTATTGTTAAATTAGGTCAGAATAATCAATGAAATCGAAGCCTAATATTATTAAATATAATGTATTTTCCTGTATTTACCCATGTGGTTTCCAATTATTGAACCTATAATACTAAAACTTTGGGCAAAACAAGAGCAAACACAATGTAATCATTATTCAACAGACAGTGACGGCGCTACACCGGGGCTGGGGGGGGCTATAGCCCCGTCAGAATTTTTAATAGACCCGGTTTAGCCCCATTTCTTTATTAAGTAACTCTGACGTCATCAATATCATTTATTTTCTTAGCACCCTCACATATTGGTCTAGCCCCCCCTTAGCACCGGTAGAGAAAAAACTCTGGCGCCGTGCCTGTCAACAGACTAATGGGCCAGTTGTCAATAAACAGTAAGTCTTTCTTTAGGAGTTAGACAGATTACACCTTGTGATATAACAGCAGAGGGAGCGAGTTTTGTTATATGGTAATATTAAATATATTTTAGTGAATAAAATACCACATTTCAGCTATCATTTTGTTAGGGAGGGCACACAAAATGTTATTTTATCCTTGCTTCTAGAAAATCCTTAATCGTCCTGCTTTCTAACAGCTTCATGTGGCAGTAAAAAAATGATTTTAACGTGGCTTTAAGCAGTATGCATCATTCCAGTTTCACTTTCACGAACCCAGAGTCTCCGCTGGACCTGAGTGACTAGACTCTGTTTGACAGTATTGAAACATCCAGCTCCAAGATAAGTTTCTGAAATACCTTAAAGTATACTTTAGATGCCTGGGATAATGGAGATTCAGTGCATACGTCAAACCAAGGAGGACATAGTAAGCCCTGGGAACACCTTCAAGGCTTGTAACAACAATGTCCTTTGGACTGTCAATCGAAGTTCCCTTCTTGGTCACAATTACTGCCATCACAAGCTGTTCAATTCCTTTCTGGTCCTCATTGTCCTGTAACATTAAACAGCAGTGACACTCAAAACCTATGAAATATTGATCAACAGAGAAGATCTGAAACTCAACAATTTGTTTAATCAGAAAGTCCAATCAACAATATTATGGCCTCTTCAGGAAGTAAACAACAAAAATTTTGATATAAATTCACACTTCTGGTATATTGAAATTGAGATTACATACTTTGAATTCTTTGATGAGGTCTCCTGCATGTTCCCCAATAAATTCTATAATGCAGCTGATGACCACCTCTCGTCATAAACAGAACACTGCTCACCCTAAAAAAAAAAAAAGAGCAGAGAGGTTAATTTAGTGGTGTAAAACAGGGGTGCAAAAAATGTCAACAGGTGAGCAACAAACTGTATAAGCCACTCCCATGATATATTCACACTTCTGGTGTATTGAAATTAAGATTGCATACTTGCAATTCTTTGATGAGGTCTCCTGCATGTTCCCCAAGAAATTCTATAATGCAGCTGATGACCACCTCTCATCATAAACAGAACACTGCTCGTCCTAAAAAAAAAAAAAATAGCAGAGAGGTTAATTTAGTGGTGTAAAACAGGGGTGCAAAAAATGTCAACAGGTGAGCAACAAACTGTATAAGCCACTCCCAAGGTGTTTTTGCCTCCACAATATTTTGTTCCTTGCTACTTTCACCATTTGGCTTGATCACATGGGTTAAAAAACAGATGAAGTAAATTTTTTGTAAATTTTATAAATTAAACAGTGCTTGAATCTATCAACAGAGGTTGTTGAATTGCTACTTTCACTATTTGGCTTGATCACATGGGCTAAAAAACAGATGAAGTAAATTTTTTGTACATTTTATAAATTAAACAGTGCTTGAATCTATCAACAGAGGTTGTTGAATAAAAACCTACCGACACTGTATTGTCCTCTGTACAACTGATTTACATTTGAAACTGTTGATAGTTGATACTATAATTGAAACTGAACATATATAAATAAACAACTTATTTAATATTTTCTGTGAAAGTCCATGAAATTAACTGAAGGCAAAAAAACATAACCTCACTGAACTGTTGTCACACATAAATGCATGTCAGCTTTTTTTGTTTGAGAACCTAAATATCATCACGTTTGTTTTTTAATTTACAGTAGAAGTACAAGTACTACCTGCTGATCATGAAGAAAAATACAAGAATAAACAATTCCTCTCACCCTTACATAAAACAACAAGTAGCCAAATGGCTTGCATTTTAAACTGTACCTTTGATTGACGCCTATATTAGATAAAGTAGACCATTTGAACAACAGTTTTTTCATATATAAATTAAATAATATTCCTTACCTTTGTGAAATGAACTGAAAAAGAGCGGTGATCAGCTTTGCCCCCAGGTTGTCAATGGGAAACTCCAGCGCATGCGTGCCTCGTGCTCACGAGCTGATTTAACCCGCGCGTTGTAACAGGAAACGCTTGTAAATTGAAAACAGCTCATTTCCATCATGTTGGATTCATTCAATATTCTCTCTATTTGGAATTATTCAAAAATAATAGCTAAATCCTTAACAACATAATTGAGTAGGTTTTATTCCAGTCGTTTTTAATTAATTTTAATTAAAAAAATATTGAAAAAAACAAAAATTAATTTTGTTAAATGAAGTTTACACATTAAATTTAATGAAATCTACAAACCTACAGAATGACTTTTTACAGTGCATCTGGTTTTCAATTATTGAACCTATAATACTAAAACTTTGGGCAAAACAAGAGCAAACACATTGTAATCATTATTCAACAAACTAATGGGCCAGTTGTCAATAAACAGTAAGTCTTACTTTAGGAGTTAGACAGATTACACCTTGTGATATAACAGCAGAGGGAGCGATTTTTTTTATATGGTAATATTAAATATATATTTTAGTGAATAAAATACCACATTTCAGCTATCATTTTGTTAGGGAGGGTACACAAAATGTTATTTTATCCTTGCTTCTAGAAAATCCTTAATCGTCCTGCTTTCTAACAGCTTCATGTGGCAGTAAAAAAATGATTTTAACGTGGCTTTAAGCAGTATGCATCATTCCAGTTTCACTTTCACGAAGCCAGAGTCTCCGCTGGGATACATCAGTAGCAAAGCCATAAAACGAGCATCCTCCATCCGAAGACTTCTGTTGCAAAGCTTTTGAAGAGGGAGAGAAGAAAAAAAAAAACCTTGTCGAACAACAATATAAAATTCGGGAAACTATTAATGGGTTATTCTACAGTTAATTGTACTTGTACTACGATTGGAAAATATTGTACATTGATAAACTGTTCGGCGTGATGCCAGCGCCTGTATCCCATTTGTTAGCCACTGTTACGACCTGCGTTTCTTGTATCTGCCGTGTTGTGTGTGTGTGTGTGT
>NW_015625048.1:7547-9022 GCF_001515625.1 Sinocyclocheilus rhinocerous
AATAATCAATGAAATCGAAGCCTAATATTATTAAATATGATGTATTTTCCTGTATTTACCCATGTGGTTTTCGATTATTGAACCTATAATACTAAAACTTTGGGCAAAACAAGAGCAAACACATTGTAATCATTATTCAACAGACTAATGGGCCAGTTGTCAATAAACAGTAAGTCTTTCTTTAGGAGTTAGACAGATTACACCTTGTGATATAACAGCAGAGGGAGCGAGTTTTGTTATATGGTAATATTAAATATATTTTAGTGAATAAAATACCACATTTCAGCTATCATTTTGTTAGGGAGGGTACACAAAATGTTATTTTATCCTTGCTTCTAGAAAATCCTTAATCGTCCTGCTTTCTAACAGCTTCATGTGGCAGTAAAAAAATGATTTTAACGTGGCTTTAAGCAGTATGCATCATTCCGGTTTCACTTTCACGAACCCAGAGTCTCCGCTGGGATACATCAGTAGCAAAGCCATAAAACGAGCATCTTCCATCCGAAGACTTTTGTTGCAAAGCTTTTGAAGAGGGAGAGAAAAAAAAAAAAACCTTGTCGAACAACAGTATAAAATTCGGGAAACTGTTAATGGGTTATTCTACATTTAATTGTACTTGTACTACGATTGGAAAATATTGTAAATTGATAAAGTGTTCGGCGTGATGCCAGCGCCTGTATCCCATTTGTTAGCCACTGTTACGACCTGCGTTTCTTGTATCTGCCGTGTTGTGTGTGTGTGTGTGTGTGTGTGTGTGTGTACACGTGTTCTTTCTTCTCCCTCTCTCCTTCTGTCTTCTCTCTGATAGGATGTCCGCTGATGGGGGTATGATCGCTATTGGTGGTTGAGACGAGGCGTGGCCTTTATAAGGACGCCGCTGGCGTTCGACGGGGAGCTCATTGTTGGTTCGGACGCGATTGGGTTGAGAGCTCCTGGATCCCTCCTCCGGCCGATGATCAAATGTGTATTCTCAAGTGGAGTGTAAAATCTGTTGATCACGTTTATTCGTTTTCAACTTTGTGTGTTAAGATCGCAGAGCAAAAGGGTGTCCTGCCGTTTTGTTTTACTTATCTCTGTTTTGTGTTAGGCAGTTAGGGAAGTAAGCTGTATTTTTATTTCGTTATTCGATTAGGTTATTTATCTATTTTTTCCTTTCTAGATTTGTTTTGTTTGTTATTTTGGCCTTTGGGACATCCTGGAGAGATGCTCTTTATTTCACTTGTTTTAAAATAAATCTAATCCTTTAATCTGACTAACATCGTGGATGTGTTTGATTATCGACCGGAGTGATTCGTACTTGAGATTCCATTACCACAACCCAGGTTTATTATGCCCTGTTAAGAGCTATATTCTTACTACTGAGAGATTGTGTAATGTTTTATAGAAAACGTTCTTGTAATGTGACATTAACAAAGCTAGAACATTTTATCTGCAACATTTTGAGAATGTTGTTGAGGTAACAGATTATATATTGT
>NW_015625049.1:0-287 GCF_001515625.1 Sinocyclocheilus rhinocerous
TAGATAGATAGATAGATGATAGATAGATAGATAGGTAGATAGATAAATAGATAGATGGTAGATAGATAGATAGATAGGTAGATAGATGGTAGATAGATAGATAGGTAGATATATGGTAGACGGATAGATGGATAGATAGATGATAGATAGATGGTAGATAGATGGATAGATGATAGATGGATAGATAGATAGATAGAGATAGATAGATAGATAGATGAAAGACAGGTAGATAGATAGATAGCTAGATGGTAGATAGATAGATAGATAGATAGATGGTAGATAGATAG
>NW_015625050.1:0-208 GCF_001515625.1 Sinocyclocheilus rhinocerous
TGACAGATCGCTGTAGCGCCTCAGTTCAACAGACGTGAACTGATCGTCTCCTCCTCATTAATACCAGTTTCAGCACAAAATAAACATGACTAAACATCCGAAGGTAAGTTAAAAGAAAGAGTACAACTTTACAATCCGTATCCTGTCTCATGTAATCTCTCAATCAGTGTTTCAGTCGTGCAAAGACGTCAATATAACGGCTTGTAAA
>NW_015625050.1:574-917 GCF_001515625.1 Sinocyclocheilus rhinocerous
GTAGAAATATTATGTAATTGTAACTTTATTATTTTAAAAACTTCATTAAGTGAAATTGTAACAAATCAGTTAGTTTTAACCTTCAATATTATAGTAATGTAGTACCAACTGACTCTCATGTATATTTTACAGCATTAGTTGAGAGATGTACTGTGCCTGATATATATATCCAAAATAATCTATATTGAATCGAATCGGTAATCGAATCGAATCGCAAGCTTGTGAATCGTGAAATTTGTGTCAAAACCCAGCCCTACAATGGACCCTTTTCACAAGACTGTGATGAAGCGTTTAACGGTCATCAGCATGGCCGGACTTACCATTGGGCTTGAGTGGGCTGCAG
>NW_015625051.1:0-12248 GCF_001515625.1 Sinocyclocheilus rhinocerous
TTATGTAAAGCACTTTGAATTACCATTGTGTATGAAATTTGCTATGTAAATAAACTTGCCTTGCCTTGCCTTGATGCGTGAACTTCCCCTTTATGACACTCTGCTCTCTATGTGTATGACAATGCTTCCATTAAGTGCTGTTAGTATTGAATTAATTAATTCAGCATTTCAACATTTCCGTAAGGATGCGCTAAATTCAACAAAGCGGTTTAATATAGGATGTATTGATCTTGTGATTTAGCAAATTTTACTATATTTTTTAATTGGCCGTTAAATTTTTCTATGTGAATATTACACACACCACACTGATCCTTTAAACAATGCATTGGCGCAAAAAAAGCACACCCTTTGGACCAATTTTGCAGCGTGATTTCTCGACTGCCACAAATACTGCCTTAACAAAATACTAATTTTGTGCACTTTTTTGCTGTACCAATATTTTAAATTGGTCTTTGAAAAAAAAAAAAATCACGTTACTTTGCCAAAGCACTGACAGAATCCATTGATCTAACAGTGTTGTTGAGTGCTCCAAATGCAAACTTTGCATGCAACAATCCGGCAGCAATTGACAGCGCTCTGATCCAATGCCATACAGGCATCGTCAGATTGACAGTACTCTAGCCCAATGATGTTGGGGGATCCAGTGGGGGTGGCAATCATATTTCTGGTTGGCCATGCCACTCTTTATCACAACCCTGCTAAAATGTAGTGCCAGTATGTGCGCTCATTGGTGCCCCCTCCTGCTGGTGGCACCCTAGGTGACCCCCTAGTTTGCCTATGCCTAGAAATGGTACTGCCATTGTGAATGCTAAGCGGACCAGGACCAAACGTATCATTTTCTTTTTTTGGTCCAGACCAAACGAACCAAGAGTACCCAACTACAAGTGTGATATTATGGGGGAGGGGTCAAGCAACACAAGCAAGCAACGCGCAAACTGTGCGCAATGCCGGTGAACGTCAGTCAATTCACTATAGAGAAACTGAAAGTAAAAAAACTGACGGAGCTTTCAAACGCTGCATTAACGGTGCATATTCTCTGAGACAACGAGAGACGAAACTACTTCAACATATGCTGATAACGGTACATAACTGTCTTAAATTATTCCCTTAATATTTCTCTTGCGGCCCGTATAGTGAAAAACATGAAAAGAAATGTATTTTGCGTTAAACAGGCTGTTTTTGAAAATCGGTGCACGAAATAAAGCTTAATTGTCATTGATGACTACAGTGTTAAAGGGATAGTTCACCCAAAAATTAACATTTTATGTTTATCTGCTTACCCCCAGGGCATCCAAGATGTAGGTGACTTTGTTTCTTCAGTAGAACACAAACGAAGACTTTTAACTCAAACCGTTGCAGTCTGTCATTCTTATAATGGAAGTGAATGGGAATCACGGCTTTGAGAGTTATAAAAAACATACACAAACAAAACCAAATTAAACCCTGCGGCTCGATTGAGAGATAGGTATCGGTAATGCACTTATAAGTCTGCGGTCTGCCGTAAAGCAAGAAGAAGAAGACACGTCACACGCTGGCTGTCGAGGACGCGCTCAGGACAGTTCAGACAGTTCAGACATTGCAGTGCATCAGAGGTAAAAAAACAATATAAATACTGTTTCGTTTCATGTATTTGTGTACTTTATAAGACACAATCGCACAGTCTGTAGAAGGCTTGAGTCTGTTTAATTACTCTCATTGTGTCATGGCGACATCATGAGATCAGTAGCCTATGTTAATGTGATGTGTATTGAATGGAACTGTGACGGGGGGGTTCAGCCATGGGATTACAATGAGCCGCCTGAAAAAGCATTTCCCAACGGCTTTTTGGCACTAATAACTGTGTTGTATCCTCCTTTGTCTGAGCGTCTTGGGTCACACGATACAACCGGTCTTTTACAATTGCAAAATATGGATAGGAAAGCAGATGAGCAGTTTGGAAGAGGTTGACCGTCAATATAATGGACCTGTTCAAAAGCATGTTTTAATGACTCATCCTGAGACTGTTCCAGAGGAAAATCATCACACTCTGAGAGGATCAGCCTCTTAATTTCACTCTGTTTCCCTGGTTCAGATCTCAGTGGTCCCCGTTCAGCCTCTCCCACCTGCACGAGCGGCCCCCTTCCCTGCTTTTTTCTTTTTCCAAGAGACATCCGCACATAAACATCCCAATAATTCACTAAAAGCAGGCCAATTAGTTCCCAGAATTAGCGGATGTCGGAGATGCGGGTTAACTGCGACCTCTACACTATGATTTTGTCCCCTAAATTGAATAACAGAGGACATTTAAGGATATTTCACCACGTCCCCGTGCACACACCGTACCTGAACTAAGCGGCTTGTGTCCAATGCCTCGGGCTGAATCAGGCTTTGATGGATAGAGGTTTGGTTACATCCTGAATCCACCAGAGCCTGATAGGTACCCCCCTTAATACTTACAGGTATTTGGTACCAGCCAGCCTGACTGGGGGCAGCCTGCGGGGGATACGGGACCCGGATCATTGTCCCCATCTCCATCATGGGACACCTGTCAATAAAATGCTCCAGGTCCCCGCAACGCCAACAGGCCGACCCAGACCTCCCCAATAGTGGGCCAAATGATTGACGTGGAGAGAGCGGGAAAACGGACGCTGTATCGGTCCCAGCCGCGATCAGCCCCGCCCCCCTGGGCGGAGCTCTCGGACCAGCAGCATAATCCTGTCCGGTCCCACCCCACGCTCGGGGTTGGGCTCGTGGAGGACCTAGAGGATGGGACCTGGGGAGAGGGACAGGTCGAGAGGCAGGGAGAGAGGGAGAAAATAAAGGGGAAGAGAGAGAGACAGCTGGAAGGGATTCGCCGACCCCAGGGCACGCCACCATCTGATCCTCCGCCAATTGGATGGCTGAGTCCAGCGACGTCGGTCGGTGGCACTGGACCCACTCTGCCGTCTTCTTTGGCAGACGAGTGATGAACTGCTTCAGTACCACCCGGTCGATGATGTGCTCGACGTCGCTTCCCTCAGCCAGTAGCCATTTGCGACATGCTCTGCCGTCTTCTTCGGCAGACGAGTGATGAACTGCTCCAGTACCACACAGTCGATGATGTGCTCGACGTCGCTTCCCTCAGCCAGTAGCCATTTGCGACATGAGTCCCGGAGCTGTTGTGCCATCACGAAGGTTCGGCCGCTCTTGCCCAGGTCCAGTGAACGGAACCGCTGGCGATGTTGCTCTGGGCTTCGGCCAACCCGCTGGATGATGGCTCTTTTGAGATCATTGAAGACCAGGAGGTTCTGTACGGGCAATTGCTGAGCAGCCACCTGTGCTTCTCCAGACAACAGCGGTATCAGGCGCACCAGCCATTGCTCTCGTGGCCACCCACAGGTTTCTGCTGTTTTTTCAAAAAGATCCAGGAAGGCTTCGGGGTCATCCTGAGCTCCCATCTTGTTCAGCGGCAGGTGGGTGGGTGGGGTCTGCTGAGCTGCTGCTTCTGCCCGAACCTCCCGGTCCATCCAGCTCCGGAACCTCTCGCGGTCCTCCTGTTGCGCCTGGATAATGGCCTGGAAGCGACGCTCCTGGTCACTCCGCATATCCAGTAACGCTTGATGTAGAACCGCGATGGATGAGATGACATCCGCAAATGGCATACTTGTCGGAGTTTGCATGATGGCTCTCCTGCTTCCTTCCTGGGTTTCGGCACCAGTGTAACAAAGTCAGAGATCAGGAAGGAGATTCAATAAACAAACAGAACGTCACGCTACCAGCGCTCAATATAACACAGTGCATAAGCAATATACTTGGGGCTCTCCAGAGCAAACGGTTTCCACACACACATGCACCAGTCAGCAGTCTGTCCCTCACTGTCAGCTTCTCATTCCCCGGTCTCTTTATGCAGTCTCTCCATGCCAATTACTGAAACAAGACACAGGTGTTTGTCATTTGCACTTGACCCACTTACTCACCTTCCCAACTCTCTCCAAAGAGTATAGAAGACCAAGAAGCGAAACTCTGATGCTTTTTGGGTAACAGCCACTAGGTGGCGCTTATATTTATTGTCCAACATTCCTAATTGTTCTGTCATTAATTTAATTTCATATGTTGGTATTAATTCAGTGTTAATAATGCTAACACTTGAACTTAAAATATTTTCAACCGAAACTGACATGGCTTCTAGAGAGCAAAAGGTTTTGTGAAAAAAGGGAAGACTTTAAAAAAAAAAGTGACGTGACATATGGCCAAGTATGGTGACCCGGGGAGCAGTTGGGGGTTCGGTGCCTTGCTCAAAGGCACCTCATTCGTGGTATTGAAGGTGGGAGAGAGCGCTGTACATTCACTCCCCCCACCTACAATCCCTGCCGGTACGAGACTCAAACCCGCAACCTTTGGGTTACGAGTCCGACTCTCTAACCATGAGGTCACGACTTCCACAATTTAAAATAAAATCTGTAAAATAAACTGTTAAAAGGATTTGATAATCACTAGTCTAGTGATTGTACGATATTGTTGTCATTGTTCAAGCTGTATTTCAGCTTTAATGTGTGGTTTTTTAAACAAAGCAGTTGATATTTGCCATACCGGCAACTAGAAGCTAGTGGACTGCCGAGTCGCTTTCACCCCAAAATGGCGGAAGCGCAGGGCTGCTGCTGGGCGCCGCTGTTGCAATGGAAAGTTCTACTGAGTTTCGCCTCTTGGTCTTTTATACTCTTTGCTCTCTCTCCCGCTGCAGACCTCGCTGAACCACACCACCATCGCCACAGGAACTCACTGGGGTTTGAAGTGGGACATTTCAACTCGGATGTTCCCACTTCAAACCTTGTTTCGAATGTGGCATAAACCCTTCGGTTTCTTTAGTCTTTGTCGTTATAGGCTGTGTTTGTTTGTAGTGGTGTGTTTAACATGCTGTTTCGTTTGCTCATCCTCAGTGGTATTACCTGTGTTGTGTTGTGTTGTGTTGTTTAGTTTACTCATTTTCAGACGTAAATGTGACAATATTGTTCTGCCTTTGTATCTTATTGAGCTAAACAATGAAATTTTCAGAAAGAGAAGACTTAAGAACATACCTTAGTTTTCAAATATGTACTTCAACACTTTTTATGTTATGAAAATGTCCTACAGCATATTTTGCTCTGTAACATTCATTTTAATATTATCTATTTAAACAGGTTTGCTTGAGTTTAGCTATCAAGTATACCTAAACAGGCTATACATGTATTTATTTAACAGACAGACAAATTAAGAACATCAGAAGCAATTTGCCACAGAACCAAAAGTTTAGTAAAAGAAATGATTAGATTAGCAAGTCAACAAGCTAGAACAGAAGTGCAGACGAGATCTATAACTTATAAACTTTCTCTGAAAACCCAGTTTGTTAATGGAGATATCCAATTTGCATTAGGTAACGTGTTTCTGTCATTACAAAGAGGGACATATTTGACAAGCACTATCATTTGAGAGGCAAATGTCAGCAAATTTAAAGGTTGACGACGTTATCTACAATACATAAGATTGATCTTTTAATAATTTTAATTTAATAACAGGAATTAAGCTAAAATTAAGCTAAACTTGAAAACAAATAAAGACACATTCTGTTTTGCACATTAGCCTATCAGGGCTGCCAACTCTCACGCATTCAGCATGAGAGTCACACAATTGACACTGTTCTCACACTAGGGTGACCACCCGTCCCGCTTTGCGTTGTACCGCACAGCATTTTCACCCCTTGTCCTGCACATATTGAGTAAATGTCCCGCATTTTCATCAGTCTGTTGGTTTTTAATTGTCATATTAAGAAAACATACATGCGTTTTTTGCCTATTTAAGAAAGCTTTTTATTTACTCTTTTTGCAGCGTAGTTTCACCTATATTTAACAGCGCTTTGTCAGAAGTGGCAACCCACCTCACACAAATACAGCAGCCATTTTTTTTTTATCCAATAGTTGGAATTAAAAAAAAAAGAGGCTGTGACGTAGTGTTAATTTTGTCAGCTATTTTCAATTTTAGTCTTAGTCCCGTGTTAAAATGTCCTTGTTAGTTTTTATCTTATTTAGTCATCCTTATCCTATTTAGTTTTAGTCTAGTTTAAGTCAATGAAAACTGGACATTTTAGCAATAAGATTATTATTAATTAACCGTACAGTATTCATTTTGGCAGCCATTTTTAATTTAGTCTTAGTCCTACTCAAATGTACATTGTAGTTATCATATTTAGACAACCTTGTCCTGTTTTTGTTTAGTCAAGTTTTAAGCCAATGAAATGAATGAGCATTTTTGTCAAGTTTTAGTCAATGAAATCTTAGTCACATTTTCGTCATTCTGTATAATGGTTAAATTGATCAAAATTAATTTATTATTTCTCCAGTAAGTACAAATCAATAGAATGTGGAAACATACATGGTGTATTTTACATCATCTAGTGTACTGATTTATTATAGGCTTTTTATTATATAAATTAATACCAAAGACTTATGCAATCTCTCTGTCTACATTATGAAAACAGCTAAAACAAAACTATTATAACAGTGAAATTCCTAGTAGTTCCACTAATTCCAAATTGCAATAGCCTATTTCTTTATTAAAACAACAGCGGTTGAGTAAGTGCATTTATTCAGCGATCACAATCGCAAACAATATAGTCGAGATCTCATCAGGGGCGCAACTGCACATTTGCAGAGGGGTATGCAAGAACAGTGTCGGCGCCCCCTGTATTCTAGTAACTCGCGCAGAAAACTTTCTGCAAGTCAATGACCAAAGGTCCATTACTATAGCTTGTGCATGGAAGGATACAAACTCATTAGGAGTAAAAAAAAAAAAAAAAAAAAAAGTAACAAAGGATTGAACCCCCTTCCCCCTTTTTTAATACCATAGGGAAAAATATGAAAAGTAAAAACAAGAAAAAAATAAAAGTGTGTCACATGACATCCCCTTTAACTCCTGATGGCAGACCCCAGACAGTAGAACACATTTTTTTATTCATTTTTATTTTCAAACACATGTAATATTGCTCACTTTTTATATATATTATAATATTATTTATTTGCCTCAAAGTCATTTATATTCTTGCACATTTTTATATAGTAAAATGTATTTTAAAGAACATCTGCCATGCTAAATGGCCGATTTCTGCCAAGATTTCACCTGGTAGAAAATGATTCCCACTATGACCACTAAATGGCAGCAGAGGATCATTTATTGTCTCCTTTACCATTTCCACTCTGTAATATAGTTCTTTTCACATGTTTTGCAAATGGATTTATATTTAGACATTATAAAATTACTATTATAACATTTAAAAATCTCTTTTTTTGTCAAAGTTCAGCATTGGTTTGTATTGAAGTATGAATACAAACCAATGCTTTTTTTTTAACTCCTTGAATCTACTTGAATTACACATATGGCCTATTTTAAATTTACAACGGCAATTTTCAGTGAAAGGTGGCTAGTTGTATCTTTGTTTACAATCTTCTCAGTTTCTCTCAAATGTAAATCAAATGCCCATTCACAAACATGCTTTTTCCCCCCGAGCAATAGAGATACTCAGAAATAAACTGATATTAATCACTTTGCCCTCTTAAGGCAGTTGCAGAGCCAGGATATTTTTATAGGGGTGGCCAGGAAGGGGCCAGAAACCAGTCTGGGGTGGCACAGAAATCTTCATTATTTCAATATAGAAATGAATTTGACTATAAAGTATTGTTTTAGTGCCTAAACACAACTGAATACAATTAATTTGTACTTAATCGCAACTGAGATTTATGAATAACATCAAGTAATACTGAGTGAATGACAAATTTTGTATTATTTTTGTATTACCTAGCTCCAGGTATTTTAATGAAAGGGCTCACTATAGCTTTATTGCTCAGTAAGCTTGGTTCTGGGTCTTAACTCCTCCAAAATATTGTTCTCAATCATTGTATAGGCCCACTCATGGATGAGACATGCAGATAACTATAGTCTACCTTCACTGAATTGTATATAATCAATGAACTCTGAAAAAATTATCAGTCATTCTATTCTATCATTCTATTAGTTGTTCAAATTAATTCATTGCAGCACTTTTGTCATACCTAAATCGAGCTCTGTACAAAGGAAAATAATGTAAGAATGTAAAATGAGTTATTTTATGCATTTAAATATGGTTTCATTTTCTTTTCATTTTCGTACTTTACAAATTAACGAAAAATGTGTGCATATTTTCTAGTACATTTAACTGCACTGTGCTCACATTTGGCCTACTTGTGCATTAAATTATATATTTTGTTTAAATGACATAGCCTATCATCTTGCACCCTATTGTGATCCCGAATTGCAGAATATTTCAGTAGGCTGCATGCTTTTGAGAGACGTTCTTAAATGTAATGCACATACATGCATGCACAGTTTTGCAGCTTTAATCGCCATTTTGTTAATTTCGTGACTTAACTGACGATGTATGCTCGCAGTTTCTAGTGCGGTTTATTTTTGATTGAGTGATAGAGCGTGCGCCTCATATTTGCATACAGTCGAAGAGCGTGCGTCATGAGCAAAACACCTGACAGGACAGGAAAGATTGTTTTACTGACATATAACAATATCTCATCAGACCGCAGTTCACTGTTGTTCTGCTGAAGCTCATCTGGCACATGTAGGCTACCTTTTCCGCGCGCGTTTGACTCGCGCCTGAAGAGGGCAAGCTGAAGTGCGCGTCTGAAAAGTCTCTCGTTTGTTGAGGTCGCAAAGAGATACGGCCGTTCCACGTCTTAATAAGTTTTTAATAAATACATTTTTGAACTCATTAAAATGCTAAAAACTGTTAAATAAAAATGTTGCATTAATTATTTTTAATAACTGGGTGATTCTTAGACTATGGGCACTTTTATTTTCTTTGGTCATATTTATAAAAATACATATAATTTTGGACAAATTCCTCTTTCTTAGTCAAACTAACAATAAAACCACCGTAAAAACTTTTTACTACCTTTCTATTATGATTTTTTTCATACTTTTCAACCTCCTTATAGGTGTCAAAATCACTGTTTTCTCCTTGTCGCACACCCAGACTTTTAAACTTCAACAATGAAAATACAGTTTAAAAATATGACTTATCTGGTAACTATTAATGTACCTGAATTAAGCACTAGTACTTGTAATCTAAGTTTGTCCTCTTACAGACCTTAAAACTAGACAAATTTTTTAACTTATGAGACTGTGTTACGTGACTTTTGAACAAGTTTTTTTTATTCAACTTCACAAGGATAAAAGTGCCCCTAGTTGAAGAAACGCCCAACTACGATTTTCTCATAGATAAAAAAGTTCGTCAAGACAAACTTTAAGTTGGCTTGAGAAAGCCGGACCAGAAAGTTTGAAAAAGATTGAAAAGATTGAAAAGTTTAAGAAGTTTAAAAAGTTTTAAGTTTGATGGTTTTCAGTCTGAAATAGTTTGAAGTTTAAATTAGTTTTAAACGCTTAAAGTTTGAATGTTTTGAATGCATGTCTCAGAAATGCTAATGTTGTGGTTAATTAACTACTAATCCTTTATCATTTTATAGTCATGCATGAGTTTAATCTCATTCAGAAATTACTGATTACCTATAAAGAACTACCTCAGTCCTATATTCGCTATTAATCACTGATTAGTTAATCCTGGCTTCATATTATTTAGTAGTAGCTGAAGCCCTGTTGAAAAAACCAGCATATGCTGGTTAGGTATGTTTTGACGCTGGGATGTGTAGTACTAAATAAATCTGACAATTTAGTTGATAAACAAATTGAAAATGCACCAAATATTTTGGCAAATCGTTATTGTTCAGAAGATAGACCAGGCCTACTTTTAAGTCGGTCAACGCAAGCTAGCAAGAAAGAAAAAAAAAAATATGGCGAACATCAGACAGATATAGACTCCTTTAAAATCAACACTAAAATGTCGATGTTAAATTAAGTTGTCAAATGCTCGATCTGCCAGTATCGTTATGTAGTTAATAGACCTATGTTGTCTTGAAGACTGACGTGAATGGAGAGAAATGCGTTTAGTTTCATTTTCGTTTCGTACAAACTTTAACACACACACATACTTTTAAAGCTTTTATTACATTTTGATCGGTCTTGAAGATGAATGCCCGTCTTCACACATATTTGTTCGCATTTCGCTTATTCTTTGGACTGCAGACTTAAATGGTTTGTTCAAAATGACGGTCAATAGATTTACAGAGCAGTTCCAGACTTTTACTTAGGTCGATGTCGATAGTAATATCGAAACATTAAAGAGCAAATAAAAGGACAAACCTGCCCCTTAATCTTGTACTTACCGAAAAGCGAGAGCTTCGTAAAGTGTGAGCTGTCGACCTCTGTACTGCGCGGTTCAACCTGATCCACTGGTTTTCAGTCGAAGCTAACGAAAGCGTTAGAGTGTAGCGGGAAAAAAAAGCGAAAGCGTGGTAAGAGTAGTAGTCACAATTTCAACCTGTAGCCGACTTATTTGGGGGATATCAAATTAAAGCGAAAGTTACTGGAGGACACGAGACAGCATATGACAACAATCCAATATACTGTGTTAAAAAAATACTGTGTTATGTGTAATGCATTTGTTGTATATACTTTTCTCATATTTAAACACGTGATGTCAGTCTTATGTTATGATTTGTTATGTCCATTTTAGTTGTTTAGTTCAACATTCTTTCTCAAGTAGAAAAGTCTTAATTTACATTGTAACATTAATTTATTTACTCGGTCCCACTTTATATTAGGTGGCCTTAACTACTATGTACTTGCATCAAAAAATTGTATTGCAAAACACATTTGCTGCTATTGAGGTGGGATATGGTTAGGTTAGGGACAGGTTTGGTGGTATGGGTAGGTTTAAGGGTGGGTTAAGGTGTAATTATAAATGTAATTACAGAAATTAATTACAGATGTACAGTAATTACATGCAGATATTTTTTAAAATATAAGTACAATGTAAAAACATGCATGTACACAAAAAGTGCATTGTATCAAATGATTAATTTAAATGTAAGTGCATAGTAGTTAAGGCCACCTAATATAAAGTGGGACCATTTACTCTAGCACAGTAGATATCAGTAAAGCAATGCCGCAATAAACTAAAGAAAGGATTCATGCGTGGGTAAATCTAGAGGAAAATCTGCTTTAAAAAGTATTACACATTCGAACACAGCCAGAATGTGTGTGCGTTGAGTTCATCGTCTTAACACGGTTAAACTCGACCCCTTTAACAAAAATAACGTTTTAATAAATGAACTATGATTTATAAACCTGAAAAGCCCCCACAATGTAAAAAAATATTAAGTTTTACTGTCTTTGTGGGGACATTTGGTCCTCACAATGAAACAAGTACACACACGCATAGATGTACACAGTCTCTGTGTTCCAAATGACCTAAATAATGCCCCTTAGTCAGGGGTGTGGGATATTGACAAAAATTATATCTCAATATTTTTTAGGTATTTTTGTTGATAATGGTAATTCAATATTTTGCTGAATGTGTTTTTGTGCTGGTACCTTGGCTGGTTTAGGCTTGTCAAAGATAAATCAGTAAAACCACCTGTAGGTGGCAACAAATTCCTGTTTTAATAAATCACTGATTAAATCATTCAAATGATTTGTTAACTATAAATGGTTCAATTAGAAATTAAGCAAATGGTGTCTTTATGAATGGATCATTGAATAATTGGCTCACTTGATTCATTCAGAAACTGATTAATTCAGGAACCAAACACCACAGTGTTGCTCTGAGATGCACAACAGCTCTGCTGTGGATTTGTTTGCAACTATTTCATTTGCGAAACTGAAAAATAACAGACAATATTGTGTCTAAAATGTAACTCACACAATTAACTTCTTGAATGTTGAACTGTTGAATAAAATTAATATCACACATTAATATGACACTCATGCTGATATTAACTATATCATATCTTATGAATATAAAAATTAAATCTCATTCAGGGATATTTTTGGTCTCGTAACTTCCATCCCCCTCAGTTTGGGCCCTGGCTCTAAATGAAGCCAAAATGAGTAGATTTGGAAGAAAACAAAAAAGATGAAATATGAAAATGAATATAGCTGACATATATTAATATTTAATCTAGCCCTCATTGGGTTCTTTGAGTTGTTGACAGGTGCATATTTGCTCCAATCTCACCCTCTGGAGCTCTGGGGCCGGTTGCACCACCTAGACGTAAAAACGCTGGGTGTAAGCCCTACGCTGGGCTTTGCAACGTCCTGCTTTACGATAAGTAGCGGCTGTACCAGAGCACGCTCACAAAATGGCGGCGACAGCGGAG
>NW_015625052.1:0-1159 GCF_001515625.1 Sinocyclocheilus rhinocerous
GCTATTAATGCAGTGAAACAGGAAGTTACTGTAACTCAGGCATGCCGTTTCCAATCTACCCCAAATTTAACAAGTTTGATAAGAGTCCTGTCTTGAACACATCTACATGCCCATATTCGGTTATAGTCATAGCGCCACCTGCTGGCAACAGGAAGTGACATGTTTAACACTGTTATGGACTCCTAGGAACATATTAAAAAGCATCAGCAAGTGTTAAATAGGCTGGCAACATGCTAGAAACATACTAAAACATGCTAGCAACACTTAGCTAAGTGCTAAAGATACTAAAACATGCCAGCAACACTTAGCTAAGTGCTAAAGCATGCTATTAATGCAGTGAAAAAGGAAGTTACTGTAACTCAGGCATGCAGTGCCCAATCTGCCCCAAATTTAACATGTTTGATAAGACTCTAGTCCTGAACACATCTACATGTCTGTATTTGGTTATAGTCATAACGCCACCTGCTGGCAGCAGGAAGTGACATGAATAACACTGCTATGGACTCCTAGCAACATATTAAAAAGCGCCAGCAACTGTTACATTGGCTGGCAACATGCTAGAAACATGAAAAAACATGCTAGCAACACTTAGCTAAGTGTTAAAGCATGCTATTAATGCAGTGAAACAGGAAGTTACTGTAACTCAGGCATGCAGTGCCCAATCTGCCCCAAATTTAACATGTTTGATAAGAGTCCTGTCCTGAACACATCTACGTGCCCGTTTTCGGTTATAGTCATAGCGCCACCTGCTGGAAACAGGAAGTGACATGCTTAACACTGTTATGATAGCGCTTTATTGTGTTTTGTTGTACACCCAAAGCGCTTTACAATCATATGGGGGGTCTCTCCTCAACCACCACCAGTGTGCAGCATCCACTTGGATGATGCGACGGCAGCCACAGGACAGCGGCGCCAGTGCGCTCACCACGCACCAGCTACAGGTGGAGAGGAGAGAGAGTCATAGAATCAATCAAGTGGTTGGGGATTATTAGGAGGCCATGATTGACAAAGGCCAGGGGGGCAATTTGGCCAGGACACGGGGGTTACACCCCTACTCTTTATGAGAAGTGCCATGGGATTTTTAATTACCACTGAGAGTCAGGTTCTCGGTTTAACGTCTCATCCGAAAGACGGTGCTTTTTGACAGTATAGTGTCCCC
>NW_015625052.1:1471-7778 GCF_001515625.1 Sinocyclocheilus rhinocerous
GGCAACAGGAAGTGACATGTTTAACACAGTTATGGACTCCTAGCAACATAATAAAAAGCGTCAGCAAGTGTTAAATTGGCTGGCAACATGCTAGAAGCATGTTAAAACATGCTAGCAACACTTAGCTAAGTGTTAAAGCATGCTATTAATGCAGTTAAACAAGAAGTTACTGTAACTCAGGCATGCAGTGTCCAATCTGCCCCAAACTTAACATGTTTGATTACAGTCCCGGCCTGACCACATCTACATGCAAAGATTCAGTTTTAGTGATAGCGCCACCTATTGGCAACAGGAAGTGTCATGTTTAACACTGTGCTGCACTATTAGCAACACAGTAAAATATGCCATTGTGTGCTAAACATGCTAGAAACATACTAAAACATGCCAGCAACACTTAGCTAAGTGCTAAAGCACGCTATTAACACCATCAAAGAGGAAGTTGTTGTAACGCATGCATACAATATCCAATCTGCCTCAAACTTCACTCGTTTTATAAGAGCTCTGGTCTGAACACATCTAAAAGCCAATATTCAGTTGTCTAATTATAGCGCCACCTGCTGGTAACAGGAAATTACTTGTTTCGCAATACCTTTAACATGCAATGTCTGATTTGCCCTAAACTTCACATGTTTGATAAGAGTCCTTGCCTTAACACATCTTAAGCCCAATATTCCGATATAATCATAGTGCCACCTGCTGGCAACAGGAAATGCTTGTTTTACACTAACTTAAACATGCAATGTCTGATCTGTCCCAAAATTCACACGTTTGATAGGTGTTCTGTCCTCAACACATATCCATGCCCATATTCAGTTATAGTCATAGCGCCACCTGCTGGCAACAGGAAGTATCATGGTTAACACTGTTATGGACTCCTAGGAACATATTAAAAAGTGTCAACAAGTGTTAAATAAGCTGGCAATATGCTAGAAACATACTATAACATGTTAGCAACACTTAGCTAAGCATTAAAGCATGCTATTAATGCAGTGAAACAGGAATTTACTGTAAATCAGGCATGCAGTGTCCAATCTGCCCCAAATTTAACATGTTTGATAAGACTCCTGTCCTGAACACATCTACATGCCGTATTCGGTTATTGTAATAGCGCCACCTGCTGGCAACAGGAAGTGTGATGTTTAACACTGTTATGGACTCCTAGAAACATTTTAAAAAGTGTCAGCAAGTGCTAAATAGACTGGCAATATGCTAGAAACATACTAAAACATGCTAGCAACACTTACCTAAGTGCTAAAGCATGCTATTAATGCAGTGAAACAGGAAGTTAGTCTAAGTCAGGCATGCAGTTTCCAATCTGCCCCAAAATTAACAAGTTTGATAAGAGTCCTGTCCTGAACACATCTACATGCCTGTATTCAATTATAGTCATAGTGCCACCTGCTGGAAACAGGAAGCGACATGTTTAACACTGTTATGGACTCCTTGCAACATAATAAAAAGCATCAGCAAGTGTTAAATAGGCTGGCAACATGTCCTGGCCTGAAGACATCTACATGTTCATATTTTCTTATAGTTATAGCACCACCGACTGGCAACAGGAAGTGACAAGTTTTACACTGTGATGCAGTATTAGCAACACAGTAAAATATGCCATTATGTGCTAAACATGCTAGAAATATGCTCAGACATTATAGCAACACTTACTAAGTGCTAAAGCATGCTATTAATACCATGAAACAGGAAGTTGTTGTAATTCATTCATACAGTGCCCATTCTGCCCCAAACTTCACACGTTTCCTAAGAACCCTGGCCTGAACACATCTAAAAGCCAATATTCCATTATAATCATAGCGCCACCTGCTGGCAATAACAAATGACTTGTTTTACACTAACTTGAACATGCAATGTCCGGTCTGCCCCAGACTTCACATGTTTGATAAGAGTCCTGGCCTGAAAACATGTACATGCCAATATTCAGTCATAATCATAGTGCCACCTACTGGGAACAGGAAATGACTTGTTTTACACTAACTTAAACTTGCAATGTCCGATCTGCCCCAAACTTCACATTTGATAAGAGTCCTGGCCAGAACACATCTTAAGGCCAATATATAGCGCCACCAGCTGGCAGAAGGAAGTTTGGCACATATAAAATGACTTTCACATGTTCCTCCTATATTTACCACTTTAAAAGCATAATGCCCACCGTTCACTGTTTTCCTAAAGCCACCAGGTGGCGGTGAGCCCAGATGCAAGGGCCTTTTCATCGCTGCTTGCAGCTTTAATTATTATTATTGTTATTATTATTATTATTATTATTATTACTTAGTTCTTTAATTTAGTTTTTTACAACCAACTTAAATTTCTATAACTTTATATTGGTTTCATTATATTGCTGCTTGCTTTCACATCTTTACCAGAGTCCAATATTTTAGTGTTTTGGGAGTGGGAGTTACCAATATAAAATCTCACCTAGGGCACCAAAATAGGCTGGGCCAGCCCTGCATTGATATCTTTATGCAAGCTTATGGAATACATGGTCATGCTTGGATTGGTTGATAGAGAACAAGAGTCTTTTTTTCTCCATATGCCTTAATCGGGATACATGTCATGTTGAAATTAACACGTTCCTAGATTGTCTAATTTTCACAACCCACAACTTTAGAAACTCTTTCATGGACTTTTTGTTTACTGAAAGTTTTTCCAGTAAGATGTTTGGCAGCTGAACATTCGGTATGTTGCTAAACAATAGAAGAATCCTTCAAAACACTGTATTTGTATCCCTCACAGTTTTCTGTATTCTCATTTACTGCAAGAAAAGTATATATGAAATCAATGGTAATGCAATTATATGCAATATCAGTGGTTAATAGACTTTTTTTTTTCCTTGTATTTTTTCTAAACAGGACACTGTTAATTCTGCAGTGTTTGAAGAATCCCAGAAGGGCAACCTGTCAAAGATGTTTCAACAGCCTGTTTTAATGTATACATTCACTTGAAAAATAAATAAATAAATAAAAAACAGGAAACATTGCAATAGTGAGAAAAATCAGGACACGTTCCAATAGTGAGAACTTTACATCTATTTCATCTTTTTCATTTAGATAATTCTGTTCCTGGATCCCAATTGGTTAACCCTGTGTCCAAATGTCATAAAATTGACTGCTATGATGCAAAACACCTGTTCAGCGTATTACTGGCCAAATGCTATAGGACCTGTTAACACCTGGTCACTTCATGCATTATCTCTGATCGGATATCTATCTGATTTGTTAAAATGTTTCAATTTACACTTGGCCACATAAATGTGTTTTCACAAAACAGATATAAATACGGTCATCAATTCCCACGCTATATGCAAATTTAGCAGAGGTCACGATAACGAAAGCAACAGATAAGCACTGCATTTTATTAATTATCAGCTAATTTCAAGATCAAAGACCGCAACAGGAGAGAGTGCGACATCAGCACTGGAAAAAAATTTAAACCAGATATATAAATTTTACTCCTCCCAAAATGTTAAAATAATAAACGCATGAGAGCATGTTATAGGCTATATGATATGTTATAGTCAGATATGACAGTGCTAATGCAAAATGCATCACCGCAGATGAGTAGTTGAGTATCTTTTCAGCAAGCCGAGGTGCAAACTGCGGCAAATGAAACTGAAAGTAAGACACAGACGCTCAACACACAATCATCTTCATTACAAGTAGTGAGACTAACCTATCTTTCCAGTGCTGATGCCGTGCTCTCTCGTGTTGCAGTCTTTGATCTTGAAATTAGCTGATAATTAATAAAATGCAGCCGTTATCTGTTACTTTCGTTGACATGAACTCTGTTAAATTTGCATATAGCGTGGGAATTGAAGATCGGATTTATATCTGTTTTGTGAAGACACATTTATGTGGCCAGGTGTAAATGGAAACGTTTAACAAATCATATCCGATCAGAGAAAACGCATGAAGTGACCAGGTGTAAAACAGGCCCATAGAGACCAAGGCTGTGTCCGAAATTCCATACTCTGAGTAGGTACTTCTTTTGAATAAGTAATTGCTTAGTGACAGTTAACACAATATGATCTTTATAGTATTAATTTATTTCGTATGAATGCAATCAGGACGTACTACATTTGTTATGTTGTCATTATCACTGCCATTTAGAAATCCTTTTCTTGTGGCCTCATGGGATAGCAAAGTGTCCATCAGATGTGCACATCATCTTGCCAGAGATGTCATTCAGGGACTTTTTGCCTACAGTTTCACGAATAATGTGAATTCTGACATACTACCCAGTTCACATACTTTTTTGTTGGCCTGCTATGTGGTTTTGGATGCAGCCCAACTGTAAACCTTAGTATTGTGTCATGTTCTAGTGGAAGTACTTAATGAATTCATTATTTACATTTCTGTTTTAAGCTAATAAAGCACTCCAATAAGTCACAAAAAGTCTTAATTTTCTTTATATATAAATATTCTCACAAAAAAATTCTGTTTATGTGTGTTTCATGTGTGAATCATCTAAATAAACTCAAACCCTGCAAAAAGCAATGATTGTTGTGCAGTTAAACTGTTAAACTTGGTTTGTGGGTGTTCAATCGAATCCAACAGACATAAGGGGGGAAGGATTTGGGCATGGGGGAAGGGAGCATTAACTACTCTTCAGCTATGTCTCGCGGTTATTTTCAAATGTGTGCTGACAACATTACATGGCCTGATGTAAGCAGATGTTTTGAGCAGATGCCAGAGCTATGTGGACACCAACACATCTGCATCAAGGTGCAGAATTAACCCAAACAGTTGTAGAAAGTAATTTATCAGTAAAAATCTTCAAATAAACAGCCATATGGCAGGGTTGCCAACACTTTCAGGCCCTCTCTCCTGCATCCTGACTAAAGCTCAAGACAATGCAAAATAGTTCTACACAAATAAAATTTCTGTCCACACCTTGGAATGTTATCACTACAGAGAAAGAAGAAACTCCAATGGTAAGATGCATGTTTGTGCCCCTATTCTGTCCTTGCTGCAAGTAGGTTGCACCTCGACAGATAGTTAAACAGGATGAGGGCTGAACAAAAAGTCTTTTCCAGTGATTTACTTGAAATCTTCAGTTGCACAATTATTTATAATTTTATTTTCTTATTTATATATATATTTTTTTTTCCACATTTATTTATTTTTTCTTTTATTTATTTATACATTATTTATTTTCACATTTCTTTATTCATTTACGTATTTATTTATTTATTTATTTCCACATTTATTTATTTATACATTTATTTATTTTTACATTTATTTATTTTCACATTTATTTATTTATACATTTCTTTGTCCGTAGGGTAATGAGAAGGGCGTGTTTTACCTCAGGAATAGATAGTGTACCGGGGTATTTCTGTTTTTCATTAAGCGCCATCTAATGTCAGGGAGTGAATTTGCACGTTCACTCGGCTCATCGCCAGCGAAAATCGCTTGGGTATGAACACAAAAGACGCGTCAAAAAACATTGGCGATAAGTGTGCGCGATAATCGTCCCGATGTGTACGAGACGTTAGGCTGGAAATATCCAGAATTAGATCAAACAAAAGGTGTCCATTGGAACGGAGCTAGTGAAACACTCACGCCATGCACTGTAGCCTAAAACATGCTTAATATTCGCGACTGACACCAACGATTGTATTGTATTCACGGCTATGCAGTGGAGATGCGTTCACTGTCAAATATCATTCAGCATTAATTTTGAAATTTTGTCAAATATTTTTTCTAGAAAAAAATGTCTCCAGGTTATGCATGTAACCATGGTTCCCCGAAGGGAACGAGATGCTGCGTCGAAACGCTACGGGAACGCCTCCAGTGTGACCACGCTCTGAATCACATGTGTAATCAGTCCAATGGATGGGCGAGACGTCATGGGCGGGGTGACGTAGCGATCAGGAAGCATAAAAGTATGTGCGGTGATGTATGTGCGTCAGCTTCAGGAGAGAAGCAAGTGCTGGCAGGGATGCCGAAAGTATAGCCCTGAGACGCAGCATCTCGTTCCCTTACATGCGTAACCTGGAGACGTTCCCCTTCAGGAACTCAAGCAAAACGGTACGGGAACGAGAATGCCCATGCCCCAGACTTGCAAATCCCTGCCTAGTGTGGAAGAGCACAACTAAGGCGAGGGAAAAGGGAGCCAGGAGTGGCTAAAGTAGGCTGGGACCGCCGTCCCGAAGGCCAACTTCTAGAGGAGTGAGCCTTGACCCCCAAAGGACAGGGGAGATCAGAGGACTCGAGGCTATGGAATAGCATCCTGATCCACCACTTAGCATAAGCTTCTCTGGCCGGAGGCCTCGGCCTCAGCGCACCGC
>NW_015625052.1:7839-9885 GCF_001515625.1 Sinocyclocheilus rhinocerous
GCGTACAGTTTCCTCGTTGAGGGAGCTCTGGATTGGAGGATGGTCTCAACAACCTCGGTTGAGAGACCAGAAGCTATGAGTTGTGCCTCCTCAGAGGCCACACCCACCCCTCCGCCTGTGAGAGGAGATCTCTCCTGACGGGAATCTCCCATGGAGCGCCGTCGAGGAGAGGAATCAGGTCCGAGAACCATACTCGGCCCGGCCAGAATGGGGCTACTGGCAGTCGACTGACCTTGTTCCAGCGCACTCTCTCCAGAACTCCCGGGAGCAGAACAATCGGGGGAAAGGTGTACAGACGAAGCCTCTGCCACGTCTGTACCATGGCATCCAGCCCCAGTGGAGCTAGATGAGTCAGAGAGAGAACCAGAGGGGACCGTGTGATAGCATCTGAGTCGCAAACAAGTCCACCTGAGCCTAGCCAAAGACTCTCCAAGTCTGCTTCACCCCTCGGGGTGAGGCATCTATTCCGCGGGCCTCGGCCCCTGCCTCAACAGGATGTCTGCCCCCACATATATAAGAGACCACTGCTGTGTTGTCGGTGCGCACCAACACATAGCGATCTCTTAGGCCTGGGAGGAAGTGTTTCAAAGCTAGAAACACGGCCAGCATCTCCAGTCAACTTATGCGCCACGTGAGATGGCGGCCACTCCTGACCGCTCCCAACTGGTGAAAGATGCATCTGTCGCTAGCATATGCGGCGACCAGGAGCTCCCAGCACCAGGCCGGAGATCAGAGGGCTCAAGGCTATGGAATAGCATCCTGATCCACCACTTAGCATAAGCTTCTCTGGCCAGAGGCCTCGGCCTCGGCCTCAGCGCAACGCGGAGGAAACGTGTAAGAAGAGGATGCCTTCCCACTGAATGGCCACAGAGAGGGGCATGATAGGCAGCAATGGTGTCCCAATGGCCCACGAAGACATCTAGGGTGGAGTGGGTCAACCCTGCGGATAAACAGGCCTGCAGGAACTCCAGAACTGTACCAAACTCTGGGAGGAAGTGTTTCAAAGCTAGAAACACGGCCAGCATCTCCAGTCAACTCATGTGCCACGTGAGATGGTGGCCGCTTCACAGGCCGCAGGCCGAGCGGCCACTCATGACCGCTCCCAACATGTGAGAGATGCATCCGTCGCTAGCATACGCGGCGACCAGGAGCTCTGAGCACCGGGCCCTGACATAAGAACAAAGGTTTCCTTCACATGTCTAAGGCATGTAGGCCCCGCCGCGTGACCTTGAGCATGCGAAGCGGGTTTCCCCTCAGGGAGAACCCCTTGGTCTTAAGCCACCACTGTAGGGGTCTCATGTACAGCAGGCCAAAAGTAACAACATTGGACGCAGCTGCCATCAGACCCAGCAGTCTGGAACTGCTTGACAGTGAGTGACCGGCCTTCTCTCACTCTCACGACTGCAGTGAGGATCAACTCGATCCGAGCAGGAGACATACGTGCCTGCATCTTGGTCGAATCCCACACCATGCCCAGATAAGTGGTTCTCTGTACTGGAGAAAGCACACTTTTCTTGGCGTTAAGTCTTAACCCCAGCTCTTTCGTTTGAGTGAGAAACTAAATGTTATTTGTTTACAGTTAGAGCGGAACCGCCATCCGCTCTGATTGAGCTAATATCAACCAATCGTCGATGTGGTTGAGTCGTGAAAGTGTGGGGTGAGAGTGCAAGGCCAAAGGAAGAACCGGTATTGATAGGCTTTTGCCCCCAAAAGCAAACCTCAGTAACTTCCTATGATGAGGAAGGATGGAGATATGTGCATCTTTTAGACCGATCGTGACACACCAGTCCTCAGACTTGATCTGAGACACGACCTGTTTGAGTGCGAGCGTGCTGAACTTCAGTCCCCTGACTGAGCGGTTCAAAAGACGCAGATCTAAAATAGGACGCAACCCTTCATCCTTCCTCGGAACCGTGGAGTACCGACTGTAGAACCCGGACTCTGCTACGTGAGGAGGGACCACCTCGATGGCCTCCTTCCTCAAAAGAGTAACTACTTCTGTTCCATGACCAGAGCCTGCTCGGGACCCACCATAGTGGGGATGAC
>NW_015625052.1:10270-11369 GCF_001515625.1 Sinocyclocheilus rhinocerous
GGAAGAACCGGTGTTGGTAGGCTTTTGCCCCCAAAAGCAAACCTCAGGAACTTCCTATGATGAGGACGCAACCCTTCATCCTTCCTCGGAACGGTGAAGTACCGGTTGCAGGACCCGGACTCTGCTACACGAGGAGTGACCACCTCGATGGGCTCCGTCCTCAGAAAGTGTCTACTTCTGTTACATTACCAGAGCCTAGAGGGTGGGAAAGACCCCATTGAATTGAGGCGGAGGAGAACCGAACTGGCTTCTGTGGCCTCTCACTACAGTGTGCAGGACCCACTGAGACACGTTTGGCAGTAGTTTTCACGCTGCCAAATAGTCTACTAAGGGAATCAGTCTCTTGAGACTGACCTCTGGTGTGATCAGAGCGGCTAGATGCCCTGAAGTTGCGAACCGGCAAGGAACGGCCGAACTAGCTGCTCTAGAGACCTCGGTAGAGGTAGCGAGCCTCCTAGTACAGCTACCTTTCCGGGCAGTAACTGAGAGAAGCACTCGCCAGAGACCGCTGCACCCTGTAGCACCGGCAGGGTTGGCAGACCGATCTCCTGAGGGCATTGAGGAGAGACGGGCACCGTGTAATGCGGTGTACACCACTCTTCCCCAGAGGGGAACAGCATCAGGACTCTCATAGCTGAAGTCTTCTATTGAAAACGACGGCCCTCAGACCCACGTCATCTGCAAGGAAGACTAGACCAGAGCCTGCTCGGGGCAGGACCCAATGAAGCACGCTTGGCAGGGGCTCCCACACTGCCAGGTGACCTCCTAAGGGAACCAGTCTCACGAGACTGGCCTCTGGTGCACCTAGAGCAGCTAGCTTGGTGCCCTGAAGCGGCGGACCGGTAGGAGACGGCCTTACTAGCTGCTCTAAAGACCGCCGTAGAGGTAGCGAGCCTCTTAGTACCGCGACGTTTCCGTGCGGTAACTGAGAGAAGTGCTCGCTGGAGACCGCTGCGCCCTGGAACACCGGCAGGGTTGGCAGACCGATCTCCTGAGGGCACTGAGGAGAGACGGGCACCGTGTAATGCGGTGTACACTGCTCTTCCCCAGAGGGAGCTAGCCCTCAAAAAGTCCTAGGCCTTAGGCGTCAGGACGTTTA
>NW_015625052.1:11793-14841 GCF_001515625.1 Sinocyclocheilus rhinocerous
GCCCAGCAGCCCCTGCTGACCGCCTCAACCTCCTCAGAGGAAGAGAGGTAAACGCGTGCTCTCACTCGAGAAATTTTTATCCCAAGAGCTCCTGTATATCTAACTTCTCATAGTCAGATAAATACTTCATTTTATTCCTCAAAATTAAATGCAGTCAAACAACCAGACGAGTAAATGCGGTCTGGTGTGGTAAGATTCACATCAAAAACCGAAATGATGTAATATACGCGTTGCCTCGGCTGCGCGCGAGCCGCTCAGTCACACAAACAATATCAATCTACTCAAAGAAAGATGGCTGCAGCAGCGAGCTCTCACTCAGAGGGGGAAGAAACCGCAGCGTGGGCTTCCAAGCCTCGAGAACGAGCTCTAGATCTAGTGAACATGGGTGAAGATAGGAAGAGCCGTCTCCAACCTGTCCGCCAGATCAGTCCTCAGCAGCAGTGGGACCGCAATCGCAAGATCACAGGCATGGACACACTCCTCGGACCGTGCCCGGCGAGAGCGGAGCGCTTAGCAGCGGGAAAAGCACAATCAGCCCCCCGAGAGCCGACTGCACGAGCTCCGCTCCCCATTAATACTGCTCATTATAATATTAGGCAAAATACGCTTGTGTAACTGATGCATGTGCAACTAGTGAGCTCTTCGACGCCCTTCATATCAATCTCCTTAGAGAAAGACAGGCGGAGCGTCCCGGGGGAAGGACCACAGAGAGCGGGCGCCGCTTCCGAAACCCAGAGAGCGGACGCCGGATCTGGTGGTTAAAGAAGCAGATAGGGACTCGCCCGTCTACATTCCCTCCACCGGATCCATATGCGAAACCAACAAGCACAGCCACCGCTCCGCCTCGGCGAAAGTGGGGCCAGCACCGCGAGAAACACTAGTGAAGGCTCCCTCCTCAAAGAGAGCCCTCTGAGAGTGAAGCAAGGCAGTAACAAAAGCTTGCAATGTGGGCAGTCAGCTCCCTCGAGAGCAGACTCTGCGTGCTTCGCTCCCAAGCAGATAACAAACTGTGTGTATCCCCACCCATAATGTAACGCGGGCAGAGAGGAACACACAACCTGAAACGTTGCCTGCCCTCGCCCTTGAGGTGTTTGGTTTCGCTTGACAAACAACACTAAATAAGACTCACAAACAGATATCAGACTGACACACAAACAGAGCGCTTGCTGAATGACAGAAAGCTGACGCCGGTTTCACCGCACGTGCTTTTATGCTTCCTGGTCGCTACTTCACCCCGCTCGTGACGCCTCACCCATCCTTTGGACTGATTACTCATGTGATTCAGAGCGTGGTCATGCTGGAGGCATGCCCGTGGCGTTTCAACTTTCTCTTACAGAGAAGTAAAGATTTCAACCTATGTGGGCTTGCATTCTCTTCATTTGCTTAGTTGCACTAAAATAGTGTTACAGTTCACAGAAGCACTAAACTAAGCGTCTTCTGCTTGGAAGCTCTAGTGTAACTTCATGAGCATAAAATTACTAACACATTCACATCTGTCTTTCTGCATTTCAAATAACATTTTATATGGTAGAAACATCTTTCATTTGGGCAATCTTTAGTGTCAACATTGCATAAACCAACTTTCTCTTACAGGGAAATAAAGATTTCAACCTATGTGGGCTTGCATTCTCTTCATTTGCTTAGTTGCAAAAACATAGCGTTACTGTTAACAGAAGCACAAAACTAAGCTTCTTGTGCTTGGAAGCTCTTATAAAACTACATGAGCATAAAAATCCTAAGACATTAATATCTATCTTTCTGCAATGCAAATAACGTTTCCTTATATTAGAAAAATCTTTCATGTCGGCAAGCTTTAGTCTTAAAATTGCATTAACCAATTTTCTCTTATAGAGAAAGAAGGTTTTCAGCATATTTGGGCTTGCATTCACTTCATTTGCTTAGTTGCACTAACATAGCGTTACTGTTCACAGAAACACTTAACTAAGCTTCTTGTTCTTAGAAGCTTGTTGCATAACATCATGAGCATAAAACTCCTAACACATTAAAATCTGCGTGCAAGCTCTTATAAAACTACATGAGCATAAAAATCCTAAGACATTAATATCTATCTTTCTGCAATGCAAATAACGTTTCCTTACTTATATTAGAAAAATCTTTCATGTCGGCAAGCTTTAGTCTTAAAATTGCATTAACCAATTTTCTCTTATAGAGAAATAAGGTTTTCAGCATATTTGGGCTTGCATTCACTTCATTTGCTTAGTTGCATTAACATAGTGTTAATGTTCACATAAACACTAAACTAAGCTTAACTAAGCTTCTTGTTCTTAGAAGCTTGTTGCATAACATCATGAGCATAAAACTCCTAACACATTAAAATCTGTCTTTCTGCAATGGCAAATAACATTTTTTTTCATATGGTAGAAACATTGTTCATATGTGCAAGCTTTAGTCGTAACATTGCATGAACCAACTCTCTCTTATAGAGAAATAAATATTTCAGCATATGTTGGTTTGCAATCTCTTCATTTGCTTAGTTGCACTAACATAGTCTTTGCTGTTCACAGATGCTCAAAACTAACATTTTCAGCACATGTGCGCTTGCATTCTCTTCATTTGCTTAGTTGCAATAACATAGTGTTACTATTCACAAAAACACTTAACTAAGCTTCTTGTTCTTAGAAGCTTGTTGCATAACATCATGAGCATAAAACTCCTAACACATTAAAATCTGTCTTTCTGCAATGGCAAATAACATTTTTTTTCATATGGTAGAAACATTGTTCATATGTGCAAGCTTTAGTCGTAACATTGCATGAACCAACTCTCTCTTATAGAGAAATAAATATTTCAGCATATGTTGGTTTGCAATCTCTTCATTTGCTTAGTTGCACTAACATAGTCTTTGCTGTTCACAGATGCTCAAAACTAACATTTTCAGCACATGTGCGCTTGCATTCTCTTCATTTGCTTAGTTGCAATAACATAGTGTTACTGTTCACAGAAGCACTAAACTAAGCTTCTTGTGCTTAGAAGCTCGTTGCATAACTTCATGAGCATAAAACTCCAAACACATTAAAATCTGTCTTT
>NW_015625052.1:14851-18142 GCF_001515625.1 Sinocyclocheilus rhinocerous
GCATTCTCTTCATTTGCTTAGTTGCAATAACATAGTGTTACTATTCACAAAAACACTTAACTAAGCTTCTTGTTCTTAGAAGCTCGTTGCATAACTTCATGAGCATAAAACTCCTAACACATTAAAATCTGTCTTTTTGCATTGCAAATAACATTAAATTTCATATATTAGAAACATCTTTCATGTCGGCAAGCTTTAGTCTTTAGATTGCATAAACCAACTTTCTCTTAAAGAAAACAAAATATTTCAGGATATGGTGGCTTGCAATCTCTTCATTTGCTTAGTTGCATAAGCATAGTGTTAATGTTCACAGAAGCACTAAACAGCTTCTTCTGCTTGGTAACTCTTACATAACTTCATGAGCATAAAACTCCTAACACATTAAAATCTGTCTTTCTGCATTGCAAATAACATTTCATTTCATATATTAGAAACATCTTTCATTTCGGCAAGTTTTAGTCTTAACATTGGATAAACCAACTCGCTCTTAGAGAGAAATAAATATTTCAGCATATGTGGGCTTGCATTCTTTTAATTTGCTTAGTTGCACTAACATAGTGTCACTATTGACAGAAACACTTAACTAAGCTTCTTGTGCTTAGAAGCTCTTACAAAACTTCATGAGCATAAAAATCCTAAGTCATTATCATCTGTCTTTCTGCAATGCAAATAACGTTTCATTTCTCATATTAGAAACATCTTCATGTGGGCAAACTTTAGTCTTAACATTGCATTAACCAACTTTCTCTTACAGAGAAAGAAGGTTTTCAGCATGTTTGGGCTTGCATTCACTTCATTTGCTTAGTTGCAATAACATAGTGCTACTGTTCACAGAAACATTAAACTAAGCTTCTTGTGCTTAGAATCTATTACATAACATCATGAGCATAAAACTCCTAACACATTCAAATCTGTCTTTCTGCAATGCAAATAACATTTCTTTTCATATGGTAGAAAATTTTTTCTTGTGGTCAAGCTTTAGTCTTAACATTGCATGAACAAACATTCCCTTACAGAGAAAGAAGATGTTCAGGATATGTTGGCTTGCAATCTCTTCATTTGCTTAGTTGCATAAGCATAGTGTTACTGTTCACAGAAGCACTAAAATAAGCTTCTTCTGCTTGGAAGCTCTTAACTTCATGAGCATAAAACTCCTAACACATTCAAATCTGTCTTTCTGCATTGCAAATAACATTTCATTTCTTATATTAGAAACATTTTTCATGTGGGCAAGCTTTAGTCTTAACATTTCATACACCAACTTTCTCTTAGACAAAAAGGAGGATTTCAGCATATGTGGGCGTGCATTCTTTTCATGTGCTTTAGTTGCACTAACATAGTGTTACTGTTCACAGATAGACTTAACTAAGCTTCTTGTCCTTAGAAGCTTGTTGCATAACTTCATGAGCATAAAACTCCTAACAGATTAATATCTGTCTCTCTGCAATGCAAATAACATTTAATTTCTTATATTAGAAACATTTTTCATGTGGGCAAGCTTTAGTCTTAACATTTCATAAATCAACTTTCTCTTAGAAAAAAAGGAGGATTTCAGCATATGTGGGCATGCATTCTTTTCATGTGCTTAGTTGCACTAACATAGTGTTACTGTTCCCAGAAACACTTAACTAAGCTTCTTGTTCTTAGAAGCTCGTTGCATAACTTCATGAGCATAAAACTCCTAACACATTAAAATCTGTCTTTTTGCATTGCAAATAACATTAAATTTCATATATTTGAAACATCTTTCATGTCGGCAAGCTTTAGTCTTTAGATTGCATAAACCAACTTTCTCTTAAAGAAAACAAAATATTTCAGGATATGTTGGCTTGCAATCTCTTCATTTGCTTAGTTGCATAAGCATAGTGTTAATGTTCACAGAAGCACTAAACTAAGCTTCTTCTGCTTGGAAGCTCTTACATAACTTCATGAGCATGAAACTCCTAACACATTAAAATCTGTCTTTCTGCATAGCAAATAACATTTCGTATCATATATTAGAAACATCTTTCATGTCGGCAAGCTTTAGTCTTAAGATTGCATCAACCAACTTTCTCTTAAAGAGAAATAAATATTTCAGAATATGTTGGCTTGCAATCTCTTCATTTGATTTTTTGCACAAACATAATGTTACTGTACACAGAAAAACTAAACTAAGCTTTTTGTGCTTACAAAACTAGATGAGCATAAAAATCCTAAGATATTAATATCTATCTTTCTGCAATGCAAAAAACGTTTAATTTCTTATATTAGAAAAATCTTTCATGGAGGCAAGCTTTAGTGTTACCATTGCATTAACCAATTTTCTCTTACAGAGAAAGAAGGTTTTCAGCATATGTGGGCTTGTATTCTTTTCATTTGCTTAGTTGCACTAACATAGTGTTACTGTTCACAGAAACACTTAACTAAGCTTCTTGTGCTTAGAAGCTCTTACAAAACTTCATGAGCATAAAAATCCTAAAACATTAATATCTGACTTTCTGCAATGCAAATAACATTTCATTTCTTATATTAGAAAAATTTTTCATGTGGGCAAGCTTTAGTCTTGACATTTCATAAACCAACTTTCTCTTAGACAAAAAGCAGGATTTCAGCATATGTGGGCGTGCATTCTCTTCATTTGCTTAGTTGCACTAACATAGTGTTACTCTTCACTGAAACACTTAACTAAGTTTCTTGTGCTTAGAAGCTCTTACAAAACTTCATGAGCATAAAAATCCTAAAATATTATCATGTCTTTCCGCAATGCTAATAACATTTCATTTCTTATATTAGAAAAATTTTTCATGTGGGCAAGCTTTAGTCTTAACATTTCATAAACCAACTCTCTCTTATAGAGATATAAATATTACAGCATATGTTGGTTTGCAATGTCTTCATTTGCTTAGTTGCGCTAACATAGTGTTTGCTGTTCACAGATGCTCAAAACTAACATTTTCAACACATGTGTGCTTGCATTCTCTTCATTTGCTTAGTTGCAATAACATAGTGTTCACAAAAACACTAAACTAAGCTTCTTGTGGTTAGAAGCTCTTACATAACTTCATAAGCATTAAACTCCTAACACATTCATATCTGTCTTTCTGCAAAGACAAATAACATTTCTTTTCATATGGTAGTAACATTTTTCATGTGGGCAAGCTTGAGTCTTAACATTGCATAAACCAACTTTCTCTCACAGAGAAAATATATTTCAGCATATATGTTCCTGTTCACAGGTGCATTAAACTAAGGTAGAAACATTTATCATATGGGCAAGCTTCAGTCGTAACATTGAATGAACAAACTTTC
>NW_015625053.1:0-772 GCF_001515625.1 Sinocyclocheilus rhinocerous
GCATCTAACACTCATCCAACTGCTCAGAGTCGAGAGACCTTGACAGAAAGATGGGAATACAGTCAGAGGCTGTTGAACGAATTTTGGACTCGTTGGCGTAGGGACTACTTGATGAATTTAAGGTCTGCTCACCAATGTGTAAACACCACTGCAGAGGCACTGAAGGTGGGAGAAGTCGTCCTATAAGGAGAGGGAAGATGCCACGACAGACGTGGAAGGCAGGAAGGATTGAAGATGTTTTCCTGGGGAGAGATGGATTAATACGTGCATGTTCTGTGCGCACTTCCCTTGGAACGGTGTTAAGAAGACCAGTACAGTTACTGTATCCTTTGGAAATTAATGATAAGTAGTAAAGAGTAGATAGTGATGAACTGTGGTTCATCGGGGGGGAGGATGTTGCAAGTTATTAGTGCAGTTAATTAACACTGAATAATAATAAATATAAGTTATAAGAATTTGATTGCTTTAATGTTTGTGATTGTTGTTAACCTTCACAATATATTCAAACGAACTACATTTCCCATGAGCAGCAGCGCGAGAGACGAGAAAAGGCAGAAGTATGCTGGGAGCGTTGGGCTGCTGCGAGCCGTCTATGTTTTGTTAACCATTTTATCGTCATTTGTTTTCTCATAAACTTTGTTCAGTAAAGTTCCCGCAAAGCAGAGTTGTTCCCAGACTCATTATTTTGCTCCAAACTATATCACGCCGTGTGTTACGTTGTGAAAGAGAAACTACTTTGTTTGGTCTTTCAAAAGAGGACACGACTACAAAT
>NW_015625054.1:0-290 GCF_001515625.1 Sinocyclocheilus rhinocerous
CTGTATTGGGATACTGATTCACAGCATCCTCTCACCTCATCAGTTCACTCCTGTATCCAGAGCATCTCCATGACAACATTGCATCATCCCTGGACCAGAGCGGAGCTAATTTGCTATCCGGCAGCTATCTGTAGCATTCAGAGCGTCAAACAAACACATATCAGTTCATCCACACAGCACTGTAATGATCCATGTATATTTACTGTATATTCACTGTATATTCACTGAAATGCATAATGTACTGTACTTTTCTGTCAATAAACAGTGTATCAGATTGCTAGCTGTGCTTT
>NW_015625054.1:664-1087 GCF_001515625.1 Sinocyclocheilus rhinocerous
GAGTTGAGAGACATGTAATCTGACCAATTGCAGTCCTCAAGCGAACACAGATCTCTAAAACATCAGACGCGCTGGCTGTGCGCGCTTATGTTATGGAGAGCGCCTGTTTTCCAGACACGCGTCTATTTCGCAACCTGGACAAAACGCTATATATCTCACCGATGGAAGCACGCAGAAACGTGAAAATGGTCTTGTTTGAAAGAAGAGATCCTAATCTAAAAGATTTATAGTATATAAGATATATAGATATTTGTGGCTGTTTGCGGCTGATTGAAGCAGTGCTACGAGTATAAATGTAAATTCGCTCAGAGGTGACAACATTTTACATCGCGATTCTATCGAAGATAATTCGATCTGTGATTGTCACATATCCGGGTCCGCAGAGTTTAACTGTTAACCTTTAAAACATAGTCTTCATTCTTT
>NW_015625055.1:0-469 GCF_001515625.1 Sinocyclocheilus rhinocerous
TGGATGTGAATGCAGCAACTGACACTTTATGCTCTACTTTAACCTTGTCTAGACATTATTTGTCCTCTCTCCTCCAGGCCAGCACGGGCTGCCCCTTCTAACCCCTGGTTATCCGATGTTCTTCGTGAGCATCGGACCAAACTCAGGGCAGCAGAGAGAAAATGGCACAAATCTAAAGATCCGTCAGACCTGAGTATGTATCAGTCTTTGCTTTCATCTTTCTCTGCTGACGTCCATACTGCCAAATCTTCATACTTCCACAACAAGATCAACAGCGCTCCAGACACACATAACCTCTTCAAAACATTCAATTCTCTCCTCTGTCCCCCTCCAGCACCTCCCACCACTTCTATAACAGCTGATGATTTCGCCACATTCTTCACAGACAAAACTAGAACAATCAGTAGTCAGTTCTCAGCCCCACACACACAGGACCTCAACCCATCCACACCCACTGCTAAACTTCCCA
>NW_015625055.1:673-799 GCF_001515625.1 Sinocyclocheilus rhinocerous
CAGGCTCGGGTAACCCCACTGCTCAAAAAACCTACATTAAACATTTCACTTACAAATAGCTACAGACCTGTCTCTCTCCTCCCATTCATAGCGAAAACCCTCGAACGAGTTGTTTTCAACCAGGTA